>NW_017675515.1:0-65573 GCF_001879085.1 Nicotiana attenuata | reverse complement strand
TGTGAAATTAAATCCCTAAAATGCCAATGCATATTTTTGATTTTCATATGAATAAAAATGCAACCATTAACACAAAGATTTACAAAAATTCAGAAAAATGTAAATATTAGAAATCAATATTGAAACTTTTGGAATAATTTGCTTAGGGCAAAAGTCACGTGCTCACAGCTGCCCCTCTTTGCCGGAAACACGAAGAGTTTTCGTGCTAAAGACAAGTGAGCGGAAACGAGCGATTTTTGCCCGTTCGCATATTCCGTATGAAGCATTTTTTAAAAGAGTTGACCGCACCCTGCTTCAAAGGTTGCCTACATATCCTGGGCTAAACAGGAATCAGGTCAGTGTAGTTCGGGAATGTCTGGTAGCTGGGACTACCAAGAGCTGCGACTTTCTGCTGTTGCTGTTGCTACTGCTCGCTGACCTCCTTATTACACCGTGTTAAAATAAAAAGAAGCTAGCCTAAGCTATGATCTCGAATTACAAGAGAGTCCTATCTATGTCTTCTAACTTGTTCTTGTGTTGCCTTGAACTTGTATCTTGTAATCTTCCGATGGTATTCCTGTTGTTGTCTTGCATTGTGATTGGCGATATTGCTGCCATTCCTCCGAATGATGCTTGATTGTTACCATTTGAAACATGTGTCCGTTTTCCAGGTGGGCTCCTGACTGCTGACGCTTGAAAAGTATTCCCTTGTTCTCCAGGCGGGCTCCTGACTGCAACGCTTGAAAGGTATTCCCTTGTTCTCCAGGTGGGCTCCTGACTGCAACAAAACAAACAAAGAAAATTTTCTGCTCCAGTTTGGTGGCTGGGCACATAATGTTATCGAATATTAAAAGCTAAAATTTAAATTGTACTTCCCTCGTTCTCCAGGTGGGCGCCTGATTGCTGAAGCTTGAAAAGTATTCCCTTGTTCTCCAGGTGGGCTCCTGATTACTGAACTTGAAAAGTATTCCCTTGTTCTCCAGGTGGGCTCCTGACTGCAACAAAATAAACAAACAAAGAAAATTTTCTGCCCCAGTTTGGTAACTGGGTACAGCATGTTATCAAATATTAAAAATTAAAAGCTAAAATTTGAATTGCACTTCCCTCGTTCTCCAGGTGGGCTCCTGACTGCTGAAGCTTGAAAAGTATTCCCTTGTTCTCCAGGTGGGCTCCTGATTGCTGATCTTGAAATGTATTCCCTTATTTTCCATGTGGGAACCTGTAACAAAAACAAACAAAACAAACGAAATTTTCTGCCCCAGTTTGCACTAGGAAGATTTGTGAGTTGTTAGCAATATTGTAAACCACTTATACTACTGATGCAATGATGAGAGTAAACTAAAGACTAGATTAGGATGTGCGTCTCCTACGAGTAAAACCAAGTAACTTTGACTAGCAAATGCGTCTGCTAAAATAAAACCTGAATGAACCAGATTAGGAAGTGCGTCTCCTAAGGGTGAATTTAAATGACCAAGGCTAGGAAATGCGTCTCCTAGGGGTGAAAACTTTAGTGACTAAAATTAAGAAGTGCGTCTCCTATGAACTTTTAATTCCTGAAAGACCCAGACTAGGAAGTGCGTCTCCTAGGGGTAAACTCTTAATTTAGGAAGTGCGTCTCCTAAACAGTATAACCTGAAAAAAAACCTAGACTAGGAAGTGCGTCTCCTAGAGGTGAAACTTCAATGACTTAAACTAGGAAGTGCGTCTCCTATGAATGAACTATCAATTTAGGAAGTGCGTCTCCTACAGGTATATTCTGAAAGACCCAGACTAAGAAGTGCGTCTCCTAGGGGTGATATCTCAATTTAGGAAGTGCGTCTCCTACAACTTGAAAAACTTAGACTAGGAAGTGCGTCTCCTAGGGGTGATATCTCAATTTAGGAAGTGCGTCTCCTACAACTTGAAAAACTTAGACTAGGAAGTGCGTATCCTAGGGGTAATGTGTGATCTTCTCAATAGCTTTTGCGTAAGCAGAATTTGGGCATTACACTTGGAAATTTCAAGGTTCCAAGCATAGCTTCCGTCCCTGTTTCAGACAAAGAAAACTTGTGAGTTTAAACATGGTGGTTGGTTTGTGGCCTTGACTTTGCGGCGATTTCTCCTTCACTTGCCATGATAACTTTGATTCACTTTGAAAGACGTTGCTTGCTTATTGACTAACCAATTTCTCTGTTACGACTTCCCCAGTGGAGTCGCCAGAGCTGTCACACCTCCTTTTTCTTACTACACCCGGGAAAGGGCGTAAAGGAGTTTTTCCAATTAAAGGACAATCGGAACGGGATTTATTATTAAGATTTCAGAGTCGCCACTTGGGAGATTAATGGTGTCCCAAGTCACCGGTTGAATCTCGAACCGAGGAAATTATGACTCTGTTAACAGTCTGCGAACCAGAAATCTGAGTAAGGAATTCTGTTAACCCGGGAGAAGGTGTTAGGCATTCCCGGGTTCCGTGGTTCTAGCACGGTCGCTCAACTGTCATATTTGGCTTATTTATCTGATTTTACAACATGTTTTAGTCTATGTGCTTTTTAACCGCTTTTATTATTATTATTTTAAAGAGAATTGCAACGTCGTGAAAATATGTCTCGAACTATGTTACATAAATGCACCCGTGATTTTTGACACATTTTGACTTCGTTGAGATTTGGATTTGGGTCACATAAATGCGCACCCGATTTAGGAAGGTAATGTTATTAAAACACGCGCTTAAAGAGGCTAGCGCGCTGTTATCATTGCGGGAGGCCGTGAAATTCGCTAAACGGCACGCCCAGATTCTAAGTTTTTTTATATATCCATTTAATGAGGGCCCCGCAATTTATATGTTTTGTTCGGCGAGGCTCGTCTCAATTTTTATTTAAAGGCCAGTCCTAAAGTAACTACGGTTTTTTACTTAATATTGTCTCTAAAAGGGCCCTAATTAATTGATGTTGTAAAATCCGGGCCTCAAGTTCAAGTCCGGATTCAAACAAAAGGGAAAACCTTTTAATTTGAGCTCGCTACTTAACTCGAAAGCCCAATTTTATACTGGACATCAGGTGTTTAAACGTTAGGTAATGAATTAAAAGTCTTAACTACGATCAAATGTAGCCAGACTTTGGGCCAAGCGTTTGGGCCCAACATTAGTAAATCAGAGTCCGACTATTGACTGGGTACAATCCAGCCTTGGATGCAATATGGAGATATAAATGGGCTTCGAATGAAATTAAGCCCAATGATGCACTCACATCACAAATTACAATGGCAAACATGCACTCAATGTGGAACAGAGAGTTGATTAACAGTTTCAAGTTATGATTTACGTTTTACACTGATTAACTGAATCAATTCATTTTATTTGGCATGTATTTTTGACCCAAAAAAAACAACTGCTATGGACTAATTATCTGAAATAAAAAACAACTGCTGAACTTGCCTAATAAAGGAAACGTGCATCTGAGCATCTGTAGCATATTGGATAACACTCGAAATTCATATTGAAGTTCATTGATAACAGATAACACACGAGACCTTTGGTTTTGAGTTTATCAAGCTATGAATTCATTAATTGAACCCAAGCTCTTCAACAGCATTCATGCTTACAACTATCCTGATGTCGAGTATAAATACTAGTAAACAAACTCAAAGTTATTTATTAATTGCAAGAGTTCATACTACTCGAGCATTAGACTACTGAAATAGAATGAAACAGATAAGGCAATTCATGAATTCAACAGTCCATAATAAAGCAGTACAGTCCACACAATCCAGTTTAGTATACAAATGCAGATTCAAAAAAAATCCTGCAACTAGTTGCAATACAAATGCAACTTCAGCAGAAATGAAAAACAGTGCACTTCATTTCATGTCCAACTTGGAGATTACACGACATGTACCTGGAATTAAGTCACAAGGAGAAGAAGAATAAGAATCAGCAGCAGCAAATGACAAAGCAGCAGTTCAGATCTAAGCTCACAACCCAGCAACCAATATCAAAATCAGTCCAGAATCGAGATGTGAAAACACAGCACCAATGTCAACCAAATAGACTCGGATAAATCCCAAATCGACCAAAATTAAACCCAGGAAGAACTTCTGAAACTTCCAGCAACTAGAAATTGAGCTAAGAGATGAAAATCAACAATTAACACTCGAAATCAATCCAGAAATGCAATATAACAGTATTTTTTGGTTTTTCTATAGTATTTTCTGTTTGTTTTTGGATTTTTGGGGCAGGATCTCAGATCTAAGAGAGGATTTTGAACTTCTAAGGATTTGAAGTTCAAATTTTAGGCTCAGATTTGCAGAGAGGGTTTTGGGGGGAATTTTGGGGTTTCAAACTTGTTCCCTAAGGCATTGAGGACTGCTTTTTATAGGCATAAGGGAGGGCAGCCCTTAATTTTTCTTAGTTTCTTTTTCAGTCCCTTTTTATTTTCAAACTGGTCCTTTACTTATTAACTTGTTCCTCAAGTTAGTACCCTAAGTTTACTGAAATATGCACTAAAGTCTTTCTCTAGAAGATCCTGGAAAACTCTAGTGTTAACTACCATGTTCTACCCAATCCCAAATACCCAAATTATCCCTGAACTTACACTAAAATTGTAGCTATAACCAAACAACTTCCTAAGTTCTGAATTGAACTTCGACTGAAAAATGTAATCCTAATTCACTACTATCTAATTTTCTATTAAACTCGGCAATAAACAAATTAAGACTAATCAAGCCCAAACAAATTCGATTAACAACTATTGAGACACAAGATTAAACTAATATCCAAATACTAATCTAACCAAATCAAACACATCACTCAACTAAAACCAAGAATCAAATGAACTAAAATCTATATGGCTGAACAATTAAGCACAAATTAAATCACCAAATCAGAACAGAATCAAACAAAAATGGGAATTAACCTAAACAATAAACACTACGGGAACAAACCGACTCATCGAGATTATACCTACACATTTAATACCTAAGCATTATACCTAAACATTTAGCTAACAGTAACAGACAGATAGATTGATATTAAACTAGGCTATCAATTAAGACTATGCAGAACTTAAAACAACATTTCAAAAACACGAATCGAATTAATAAGAACTAGAACCAAAGAAAAACAAAAATAAAAAGAGAAGAGAAACTCACTGATTTCAGACTTGATATGATTAAAACGTCGAAATTGATTTCCGGTTAATGTTATCTATTTCGTCAGAAATAGGCATATAACATTAACCAAAAATCAGCTGACTTCAAAACCTCCCAAAATAGGTTCGATTGAACCCTAGATTTGAAATTCGGCAAGTTCCGGCAGGATTTGAGGGGTTTTGGTTAGGGATTAGGGATGAGGGAGGTCAGGGGAGTGTAGGGTATGAATTTGGGGCCGTTTGGACAAGGTAAGGTTTTGGCCGGAGAGTTTAGATTCAATATTCGAGCCGTTTGACTATGATTCGAGGAAAACCAATACTAGATATGGAAAGAGGAGGACGAGGGGAGATTGGGGTGTTAATTTGAAGTGGTTTGGAGCCGGCGCCGCCACCGGAGCCGGTGAGAATTTGGTGGCGGCTGGATTAGGGTTTTGGGGGTCGGTCTTAGAGAGATGAGGTGAGGGGGACGATGAAGGGGGGAGGGGGTAGGGGTCTTAGGACAGTTTTATATCAAGTTTTGGTTAGTTCCCAGTCGTTGGATCAAAGATCCTCGACGGCTGGGATTAAACTATGACCAAACGACGTCGTTTGGTGAGGCAGGGGAGACGGACCGGGTTGCTGGGGTTGGGCCTGGGTCTTTCAGGGTTATTTCATTTGGGCACAGCCATTTTGGCCCAAATTCGGGTCTTTTAAGAGCAGTCCACTTTCTCTCTCTTTTTTTTTAAAAAACAAGTTTTCTTTTATTTCTTTTATTTCTATTACTTATTTTTGTTTTCATTTTGTACTTTTTATATTTTTCTGAAAAATGCAAAAAAAATTAAAATAAAGACCTAATATATTTTCAAAGTTAAGCTAATTAATTCCTAAAATTGTTTAATATCTATTTCGTGACAAATTCAACAATTAAAAATGCAAAAGTGGACTATTTTTGTTATTTTCTTCATATTTTGTTCTAAACATAACTTAACCACTAATTAATCCTAAAATATGAAATTAGATCCTAAATGCAAATGTCAAGCGTATTTTTTATATTTTCATATGAATTAAAATGCACAAATAAAATGCAAACAATTAACAGAAAATAACACAAAATTCACACCTTGTAAAATAATGAAAGAGAATCATTTTGTTTGAATTTTTGGGAATAATTCACTTAGGGCAAAAATCACGTGCTCACACTACTCTTAGCAGTTAAGGATGTCTACGTTATTCATTCCCGTAAAGTGATATTCTAGCATGTCTAAGTATGTATCTAGCCCCTATTGAGGTATATGATAGAAATATTAATGTTTATAATATAGGGATACATGTACATGCATCTTCATTCATTTACCACCGTGCTACGACCGGTCTGGCAGTTACCACCAGTTAGACAGTCATGTAGTATTATTTACCACCGGTTAGGCAGTCATGCATATTCATTTACGATCGAGCTATGGCCGGTTGGGCAATTATACATTTACCACCGAGCTATGACCGGTCGGGCAGTCAAGCATTTACCACCCAGCTACGGCGGTTGGGCAGTTATACATATTTACCACCGAGCTACGGCCGGTTGGGTAGTTATACATTTACCACCAAGCTACGGCCGATCAGGCAGTCTTGCATTTACCATCGAGCTACGGTCGGTCGGGCAGTTACCACTGATCAGTTGGGCAGTCATGCATCATATGATATGGATAATAGAAATAGTCTCAAAGAGAAGCATTATATATGTAAGTATGATAAGTATGCATATACAGTGACACTTCAGAGATTCAGGTTGATTCTTATATGTCTTTAATTAATGTTGACTTATTATTATGTTTCAGTTCTGCCTTACATACTCGGTACATTATTCGTACTGACGTCCCTTTTCCTGGGATGCTGTGTTTCATGCCACGCAGGTGTAGATAAGCAAGGTGAGGACCCTCCACTGTAGGCTGCCTCCAGATATCATCTTTTGGTTGGTGAGCTCTACTTCTTCTTGGAGTATTGCCGAGTAACGTTCTATATATGTTATTTTGTTTTATGAGGATGTCGGGAACTCTGTCCGAACATATATATTATGGTCATGTTTTCCTAGAGGCTTTGCAGATAGTGTCTTGTGTATAGTTAGGTATGACATGTCAACAGCCTTGTCGGCCCCTATGTATCTATATAAATCTTTTAGAATTAGTTATGTGAGTTAAGTTCTAATATTATTACTTATATATATAGATTTAGCCTATCCTGGCCCATGACGAGTTTTATAGTAAATAAGGATAAGGTACGTGGCGCTCGGTTGGGTAGGCACCGGGTTCCAGTCGTGGCCCCTCTGATTTGGGTCGTGACAGGTCAGTCTTCCCATTAACCTCTGAACCTCTTTCACATTTAATAGCTGGTCGGGAATGTCCTCGATTTTATTAGAATTGACTTTGATCCCCCTTTGTGACACCAGGTAACCGAAGAATTTACCGGAACTTACTCCGATGCACACTTGGAGGTGCTTCATATGATCACCTGCATTCAAAGACTTAACCAGCATATCATCCATGTAAACTTTCATTGTTTTTCCTATTTGCTTTTCGAATATTTTGTTCATAGTCCTCTGGTAAGTGGCTCCGGTGTTCTTAAGCCTGAAGGGCATTACATTGTAACAATATGTGCCAAAGTTCATTATGAACAAAGTCTTTTCCTGATCCTCCGGCTTCATTTTGATTTGGTTGTACTCGGAATAGGCATCGATGAAACTCATCAACTCGTGCCCGGTTGTCGCATCAATCATTTGATCAATGTTTGGCAATAGGATGAGTCTTTTGGGAACGCCTCATTCAGATCCTTATAATCTACGCATATGCAAAATTTATTATTTTTTTTAGAACTACTACTATGTTAGCTAGCCAGTTGGGATACTTTACCTCCCGGATTGAATCAATATCAAGCAATCGAGTTACCTATTCTTTGAGAAACCTATTTCTTACCTCGACAATAG
Organism: Nicotiana attenuata; assembly: GCF_001879085.1. NCBI lineage: Eukaryota > Viridiplantae > Streptophyta > Magnoliopsida > Solanales > Solanaceae > Nicotiana > Nicotiana attenuata. The sequence continues at coordinate 57,518 of NW_017675515.1, read as the reverse complement.
GGCATTTTTTCTTGCTTACCGGAGGGATGTCGAGATCCAGGATTAACTTGTGCATAGACACTTCTGGCGGGATACATGTCATATCCGCATGCGACCATGCAAAACAATCAACATTAAATTTAATTTTTTTTTATATCCTGACCTGAGCTTGGGGTTTAGTCCTGTCCCTAAGTGAAAATTCCTCTCCAAGAATTTCTTGAACAATGCGACTTGTTCGAGTTCTTCCGTTGTGGATTTGGTTGCGTCCGTTTCTTCTGGTACTTGAAAATATCTTGGTACCTGATAGGATTCCGATGGCTCCTCCCCTTTGTCGACTTCGTTTGGCTTGGGACCGGGCGCTAGTTCCTATAATTGCTATGGCGCATGCTCCTTCCCTTTACTACTGGAAAGCGAGATCGCATTCATCTCCCTTGCCGTTGGTTGATCTCCTCTTATTTGTTTAATTCCCTCTTGAGTTAGGAATTATAGAAATTTATGGTATGTTGATGGCATGACCTTCATCTCGTGTAGCCATGGTCTTCCAAGAATAATGTTATAGCACATGCCGCCGTCTACTACTTCAAACAGGGTTGTCTTCATGACCCCTTCGGCATTTGTGGGGAGCAGGATCTCCCCTCAGGTTTTCACACTTGCTAAATTGAACCCGGCGAGTAGCTTTGTGGCCTGAATGATGCTTCCGGTTAGTTTGGCTTGTTCCAGCACTCTCCAAATGATAATATTGGTTGAACTACCTGGGTCCACCAAAACACATTTAATTTTAAAATCTAGATCATTAAGAGAAATTACCAGGGCATCGTTGTGCAGTAGTAGGAGTCCATTATCGTCCTCCTCCGTGAAGGTGATATTGTCCTCGATGACTTTCTGGAGTCTCTTGTTATGGTCACCGATACCTTTGTCTTTTTGCAGCTGAAAAGGTTACACCATTAATCTCGTTCCCCTCAAAAATCATATTGATTTTAGGACGGGGAGGGTCTTCTCCTGTCTTCGAGGGTTTCGCGTTATCCCGGTTGTGGCCGTAGTTATTTTTAGCCCGGTCGCTTAGAAACTCTCTGAGATGGCCATTTTTCAGCAATGTCGCCACCTTCTCGCATAGATGTCGACAGTCCCCAGTCCGATGGTTGTTACTCCCATGATACTCACACCAAAGATTAGGATCCCTCTAACTGGATCATATCTCATCAGCCTCAGGAACCGTGCTTCGTTAATATTCCTCATCGCCGACACTAATTCCACCGCACTAACATTGAATTTATATTCTGACAATTTGGGGTAGGTGGACTCCTGGGAGCCTGATACCTCTTTATGCTGCAATGATATGTTATTCCAGCCACAATCAACTCTCTTATCGGTAGTGAACCTGTCCACCCACTGGAAACCTCTACTGCATCCTTCGGCCCTCTTGTAGGGCAAAAACCGGCCTTTAGAAGACCGTCGATCTGTGTCGAAGTCATCCTTCAATTTTTCCTTATTCTTCACTCGGTCCCGACCCTTGGTTGAAGCCGGGAAACCGAGCTGGTCATCCTCTATTCTTATCTTTGATTCGTAGCGGTTGTGGATATCTGCCCATGTTGTTGCTTGGAACTCAAGCAGATTTTCTTTCAGTTTCCGAGAAGCGTCAGAGCTCCTCGGGTTCATCCCCTTAGTAAATGCCCCAGCTGCCCATTCATCTAGCACGACCGGTAGCAGCATCCTTTCCTTCTGGAATTAGTCACGAACTCTCGCAGCAATTCGGACTCTACTTGCGCAATTCTGAATATATCGGCCTTTCGAGCCTGCACCTTCGTGATCCCGGTACGGGCCTTGATAAAAGAATCTGCGAGCATCTATAGAAGAATCCGCGAGCATCTCAATGGAATCTATAGGGTGCTCAGGTAGAAGTGAATACCGTGTCAGGGCTTCCTTTGTGAGGGTCTCCCCAAAATTCTTCAACAAGACTGACTTAATCTCGTATGGAGCTAACTCGTTTCCCTTCACCGTCGTTGTGTAGGTGGTGATGTGCTCCTGTGGGTCTGAAGTCCCATCATATTTAGGCATGTCCGGCATTTTGAATCGCTTCGGAATTAACTCCGGCGTCACGCTCGGTTTGAATGGCAACTAGGTGTATTTCTTTGAGTCCAGTCCTTTCAACATTGGCGATGCACGGGATTTGGTCCATTCAGGTGTTTATTTCCCTTATAAACCGCATGAGTTCGGTTTTAAAGGGATCATTTTCGTTATTGCTACCAGATCTGTTGCAGTTCCCCCCGGCCCCGTCAAAGACGACCTCACCCATTGAGGTGTGTTATCAACCCTTTGTGCTGTTTGATTTGCGGGAGCATCGGGAAGAACTGGAGCTCTTCCGTTCTCGTTATTGGAAGCACCCAAAAATGCTTGCCTCAACTCTGTGATGGCCTGATCTTGTCGCGAGAGATGGCCCGTAATACCCTTTTTTTTTGTTCCCTCAATATTCTCACCGTTTCCGCAATGTGCTCGTCTTCAGCATCATCAGGAGTTATCTCCCGAATGTGTCGTGGATATTGCCCGTCATGGAGCGGCGTGGCTACATCCTCCTCGTTGCGGTATTAGTGATCGAATCTTCGATTGGATCTACTTAATTTTTCTACTTAATGATTGGATCTACTTAATTAAACAAATGATTGGATCTACTTAATTTTTCTATTATATTAGTTTCTACATTTTTTCTTGGAAGAATAATTGGGAAAATGTCAAAATTAGACCCATCTATTATTGTTTACCCGTAAAACGGCACAGTTGAATTTATAACATGGTTTATAGGCAAGATAATCGATTTGATCCCAAAATAATAAATAAATTAAATAAAATGCAAGACTTAGCATTAAAATCGAGATAAGACAGCAAATAGCTTGGTTCCGAGATAGAGCTTCCGAAGGCAGTAATAAGAATATTAATAGACAAGAAATAACGTTTTATTGAGCTTTTGAATAATATATAGCATAAGTTTGTCAGAAAATTCGTGTAATTTACAATGGTTGTTGAAGTCACTATTTATAGTTGCACCTAAGCAACAAGGTCCTAGGATCAAGCCTCTCTTAAATGACAATTAAGGAGGCCATTGATGAATGTGTAACGGCGGGCTATGCATGCCAAAATTCTCTATAACGGATTGTGTATTTAATACTAAAAGACATTCCTCGTTGAATGCCATCGGGTGGCAAACATTATTCGTTTGTCTTCATTAGCAATATTTCCTCCGGGTTCTTTCGGGTGCCAACCGAAGTTGTTGTCCCCGATCTTGGTTTATACTTGCCTCGCTTTTTGTCTGTCTCTGGTTCCACGTGTTGCTCTATTATTCGAGTATATAATACGAACCGATTTTACCCTATACAATTATTGAAAATATTTTAAAAGTTACAAGTATGCAAATCATTTCATATTTGTCGTGATTCTAACGGAACTCCGGCATGGACCGGAAAGCGTTGAACCCAATCAACATCTTGACACGATGATTCACATGCCAAAATATTTCGGAAAGTAGTTTGATTAAAATGAAAACTCAAATATTTTTGGGAAGGTAAAGTAGGAACGCAGCTTACTTTTTCAACACATTTGACTTTCGATCTTTCAGCATCCCAAAGGGAGATAGTTTTCCATTGGACGATCTATGTCAAACAGTCAAAATAAACACGATTGTTATCCTATATTTCCGCCCAGTAGCTAATTAGTTACTACATGATTTTAATTTACACATCTTTGACATGATAAAACACGCAATTAAAACTTTATACTACCCTTGTCCCTAATGTACAATCCATCCTGGCGTAGAGTAGTTTCTATGCCTTTACCCTTTTTTGAGTCAACTAGTTTGGTTTGATTATTTAAGTCTACTTACTAACTATATTTGGTCAAAAGTAACAATGTGTACCTGGTCCTCCTCAAATTTATTTCAATGGTAAATAAAATGTTGGTCATTTCCGAGGCCAGTTATTACAAATATAAGAGGCTAGTTCTTGTATCTTTTTTTCCAAAGTCATTTGAGCTGTACTGTAGTCAGGGTATAAAAAAGAAACCGACAAATCGCACCAATCCGATAATTCAAGTCAAATCGAGAAAAGAAAAACCCGACTATGGTTTGGTATTGGAAAAAAAACCCGACCATAATTGGTTTGATTTGATTTGGTTTTAACTAAAGAAAGTCAAGCCGAAACCAAACCAACCCGACATTACATATATAATTTTTTTTAGATATATCTAATATATAAATATACTTATTGTGATGTAATTTATGAATATTTCTTAAACTTTTTCATAATTTTATCTTTTAAGGTATTCTTGTTTCAAGGTTGGACTTAGAACTTTTGAATACTCCAATAAGTTTTACAACCATTAATATTAATAACTTAAATAATGTTAACAAAAGCTCAAACCAAAATCAAATCAATACTAATGCTAACAAAAGACATTCAAATTCAATACTAGGAACAACAATATATTGAATATCTATTTTTTGTTTGGCAGCGATTTATATAAAAATGCATAACCTGTTTTTACTTTTTCTTTAGCGTTTAGTCATGTTATTAATACTCCCTTATTAATCTACTTATTTTAGCATGACTTAGTACTTTTAGATTATGTTTATTTTTATTATGACTTTTAATTAGCAATATTTATATTACATAATTTTATTGCCTTTATTGATGAATATTTTAGGATAATTCCATGATACATCTCATATTTTGTATTATTTTCTTGAAAAATATCTAATATAGTTGTATCTTACTAGGATTAAAGAAATATTTTGAGCACAAGTTATATGTTTTGTGCTATGAAGATTATACCGGAAAAAAATGAGGAAAACCCGAGAAAAATCGAGATTGAAAAACCCGAGTTTTATTGGTTTGGTTTGGTCTTTAAATTTAATAACCCGACACAATTGGTTTGGTTTGATAATTACAAAACCCAAACGAACCCAACCTGTGTACACCCCTAGTAGTCAGAAACAAACCTCAGCTCATATGATTGTCCGAACCTGGTTCAAGAATTGAAAATATTCTTAACCACCGATAAGATTGAAGTTTATCCGAAACCATTATAAATTAGGAGAATTTGCTCTATTATTATGAGCTAAAGGGTGTGTTTGGCATAAAGGAAAATATCTTCCAACAAAATATTTTTTTTGAAAAACAAGTAATAATCTTATTCATTTTCCGATGTTTGGTACGCAAATTAAGGAAAATAACTTCTCAAGAGTAACAATTTAAATACAATAAACATGAAGCCATAAATTTCGAAACAACAACCTTCCGAACCCACAAATTTCACAAACTTTCGAACCACTAAACTTTCGAAACCGCAAACTTTCGAACCCGTACACTTATAATTTCTAAACCCGTAAACTTTCAAACACACAAACCTCCGAACTCATAACTTTAGAACTTGTAAAATTTTGAACCTTTAAACCGAAAGATAAAAAAACTAAAACTGAAAATATATAAAAACAATAATATTTTTTTTCCAGGAGGGGGGAGGGGGAGGGGGGAGGGGGGAGGGGAGGGGGCAGGGGCGGAGGGGGGAGGATGTGCAAAAAAACGAAAAACAGAAATTTGAAATTACAAAAAAAAAGTTAAAATAAAACTTTTGTGCGCGAGGGGGGGGGGTGACAGAAAAAAATTAAAATTCGAAAAAAAACCTTTTTGGAGAGAGGGGTAGGGTGGGTAGGCATGGGGTGGGGTTGGGTGGGTGGGTGTGGGGGTGTGGGGTGGGTTGGTGATGGTGGAAAAGGTTGAGAAGGAGTTTTGGAAAATGTTTTCCCTTTTCTTGATAAGGAAAACAGTTTCCTCCAATTGGAGGAAAATTAATTCATAAGGAAAATATTTAAGCCAACCTAACATGGAAAAATTGGAAAACAACAACAATAACCTAGTAAAATCCCACTAATGGGGTCTGGGGAGGATAGTGCGTACGCATACCTTACCCTACCCCGAAGGAAAATCGGAAACATTTTCCGGAAAATATTTTTCTTCATACCAAACACGCCCAAATAACTTCTGCTACTGTAGAAGCAAGACTTCTATACTCAGCCTCAGCTGAACTTCTTGAAACTGTGGTTTGCTTTTTTGACTTCCATGTTGTTAGTGAGTAACCAAGTTTAATCAAATAACCTGAGATTGATTTTCTAGAATTTGGACAGGCTGCCCAATCAGCATCACAATATGCTGACACTGTGTTGTTGTATATGCTGGAGAGTAGAATGCCTTGCCCAGGTTGATTTTTGATATACCTCACAATTCTTAGGGCTGCTTCCATGTGAGACTTATTAGGCTTTTGCATAAATTGACTAAGTGTTTGTACACTGAAAGAGATGTCTGGTCTTGTCATTGTAAGATATAGAAGTTTACCTATCAACCTTTAGTATGGAGCATGATCCTTTAGTTCTTCATCTAAGAGAGTAGTGGGATCAGTCTTCTTGATATGTTCATTATACTCTTTGGTGGTAAGTTTTATGTTGAGGTCCTGATGAGTTGTTACTGGTTTAGCAGTTGCAAGGCCAGTTTCAGAAATAAGTTCTAATGTATATTTCCATTGATGTATTATTATTCCTTGTTTAGATCTAGCGAACTCTATGCCTAGGAAGTATTTTAGTTCTTTTAGGTCTTTCATTTTGAAGGCTTGTTGTAGGCTTGTTTTGGTTTCTACTATTAATGTTAGACAATCACCTGTGATAAGCATATCATCTACATCGACAAGTACCACAGTAATACCTTCTGAAGTTCTTTTGAAGAACAGAGAATGATCATGTTGACTCTGCTGAAATTGTGAATTAGTCAAAGCCTCTGTTAATTTTGTGTTCCATTGTCTTGGAGCTTGCTTTAATCCATACAAGGATTTTACAAGTCTACAGACTGGTCTATTCTCCCCCTGACTTGTGAAACTTTAAGGTAGTTTCATATAAATCTCATCAAATAAATCTCCTTGTAGAAAAGCATTATAGACATCCATTTGGTGAATATGCCAATTCTTAGTTGCTGCTAAAGCTAGAACTATCCCGATAGTTTTCACTTTCACTACTGGCAAAAAAATTCCTTGGTAGTCTATACCTTCTTTTTGACTGAACCCTTTTGCTACTAGTCTGGCGTTAAACCTCTCTACTTCACATGTGGCTTTGCACTTTACTTTGTAGATCCATTTGCAGCCTATAGGAGTTTTGCCTGCTGGTAAGGGAACTATGTACCAGGTGTGATTGTTTTTCAAAGCTTCAATTTCAGCTTTCATTGCATCAATCCACCTAGGATCCTTTGCAGCTTCAGAATAGGTAGTTGGTTCAATTATATTTGATGCTGATGCTATGTAGGCTTTGTATTTGGGTGTGATGTTGTCGTAAGTAAGAAACTTTGATAATTCATAAGGTTCATCTTGATGAATATTAAGAGATACAAAGTCTTTCATCCATATAGGTGGTTTCTTACCTCTGTAGAATTTTCTAAGTTCTAACTCTGCTGGAAGAATAGTTGATGTAGTATGAGACTGTTGAATCATTGGTGTTTGTGCAATTACTGTCTGTTGAACTAATTGTTGTGGTGGTTCTGATGTGAGAGGATCCTGTAGTTGTTGAGTTGATGGTGCTTTTGTGATCAAGTCTTGTTGAGAGGTTGACTCAGAGAGTGATGAACTAGTTGATTGTGTATTCTGCTAATTGTGTATGCTTGCTTTAGGATTGAGCAAGTTGCCAGGACTTGTGTATAATGATGATTGACCTTCAGTAAGATATGGATTATATAATGATTGATTGCTTCTTTGAGGAGCAAATATAGGTTGACTTTTGCTCTGTTGGCTTTTAAATGGGAAACAATCTTCCTTACAGATGACATCTCTGTTGACGTAGTTTTACCCAACTAGGTCGGGATCGAATCTAAAGGGAGGTAATTTATTTGGAATTAGGTTTATATCTAAGTCTAGATGCGGGTTTTGCTTTTATACACTTCCACAAATGTTGGGTTTGATTCTACTTCTAACTCTAGTCTATTGTATGCAATATTTGAAAATAAGTATAATGTTTTTGTTGTTGATTTTCAAGGGTTTAAAGAGACTAGGGTAGTGACTTCTACCTAGGTGGATATCTAACGGGTAGCAAGAATCTAGGGCAAGCTTGTGATTAGAATGGAGTTGTAATATAGCTATCACACCCAAGTACTCACTCTATACCTCTCGGTAGTTTGAGTAATTTTTCCCAATTTGACTTTCTCAAGTCCAAATGGGTATTCATGCAATTCAAGTGATATTAGCTCAAGTCGGGTATTACTATCTCTAGGTTTAAGCCTTTAATTGGGGCTATCAATTTCTTGAGTTCACCCCAATTCCTTGTTATCCTAGTTTTCCTAGACTTAGTCCCTTTCTCAAGTAGAGACTAAGTCATAAAGGCGTGAATCAGTGTTTGCAACCACTAATTCTATTGTTCTAGCAAGAACTAGGTTAAATATCACTAACCCATACACATTCAAGCCCTAAAATTTAATACCCATCAAATACCCACACTAGGGTTGGGTCCCAACCCCAGCTATGGGTCTAGCTACTCATGGAAATAACAGAAATCAAAGATGAAAAGAAGAAAAAATTCATAATACTAGATTAAAGGATGAAAATCTAATGTTAAAAGATGACTCTAGTACAAAATTTCCAAAAACAGTAAACTCAGCCGTCTCAGGTGCTCCTCTATTACATAACATAACCTAAAAATGAGAAAAAGTTCTATTTATACTAAGCTGAAATTTTCGGACAAAAATACCCATGCAGAGGTTGTGCGGCCGCGTAATTCTGAGCGTGGCCATATTCTTGCTTCCGCGGCCGCGTAATTCTGATCGAGGTCCCGTTCTTAAGATCTGGATCTAGGTTGAGCAGAGTTTTACGGACCGCATAGTTTCAATCGCGGCCGTGAAAGGGACTTTTGCAGCCGCACAATTCTGGCGTGGACCGCACTTCTTTCTTTTGCTCAAGTTGTGAGCTCTTTGATTTTCATGCATCGCAGTCCGCATAAATTCCATCGCAGCCGCAGAGAGACTTTCGCGGCCGCACATTTCTGGTGCGATATGCGCTTATCATTTAGACTAAAAATGCAACTCTCTGAATTTCCCTTTCGCGGACCACGTATATCTTATCGCGGCTGCGTTGTGGTTTTCGCGGCCGCACAATATTTATGCGCTCCGCGTTTCAGATCTCTCGGCCCAATCTTGGTTTTTGTTCATGTTTTGACTCCTTTATGAGTTGATTATGATTCCCTTGGTTCATTTTGAACAATTCCTACAAGCAAGCACATTACATTAGTTTCCAGGAATACCTTCACACATTTTTGGGCTAAAACACAAGTAAAAGAGAGCAAATAATAGGTTAAAATCCCTACTTATCAACTCCCCAAAACTTAAGTGTTTGCTTGTCCTCAAGCAAATAAGGTAATTCCCACCTACATTAAAACAGAAGGATATTTCAGCTGCCCTAAGGTGAATCAATCATGCATCAATTGGGACTAATAATTACCCTCAACACAAATGAATTATCAACAACAGCATGCTTTGACTTTTTGATTACCATAGCTCTGATGTGATACTAGAGCATCAAGAGTTGAATTAACTCACCAAGGAAGCTCTCTCTATTACTTAGGTCATTGTGGAACCCAAACTCATCCTCCTCTACTATCCCTAAGCAAATCTCACTTTAGAATGTAACACTCAAAACAGGGATTGTGAAGAAGTACGTCATCTCTCTCAAAAGAATGTCACAAGTCCGGCTCTAAGTACCATAAGCTTGCCCCTTATCTAAATCACCACTAGTGTAAGCTCACTCAACTAGAAATCATATAGGGCTTTTGCGGGGATGTAATGAAGGCTTTTGGACCAAGGTAGGACTTATCGACATATGATGGTTTTATCTTTCCTTAAGCACTCCATTTTCTCATTTCGGCTCATACTTTCTTGACTCTTTGAGTCATTTTCTTCTTCCTTAGGGGGACTAGAAAGACACACTGTCACTCTTTCTTGCTCATGACAATTATTTTTCTCCTTTTCTAATCATTCCATGCCTTTCATCATTGCTTTCTTTGAATCCCTTCAATTTTCACTTTCTTTTTGACATATTTCTTTTTGGCCCCTTTCTTTCTTTTCTTTGCCTTCCCTTTTCTTCATTTCTTTTTGTTCTTTGTACCTTTTATCACTTTCATATTCCTCGTCTCTCCCCCAAACTTATTCTTTTGCCAATTGTTTACCAAGAATGCCAAGAAAAGATCGGGTTCCAAGAGAGGATCACTATAGAACGGATAAAGGCTTGTAACGTGGTTATTGAAAGAAAAAAGGCTTCGGCTAAAAGGGATTGACTAGGGATATCATATTGGTAGGCTACGGAAGCTTTCAAGTTTCAAATTGGATCAAGGAGATCCTACAATCATTTCTCAAGTCGAGCTACACTTACAGTTTCGCCTAGACAGACATTCAGGGCAAGTTCTAGACTTATTGGCACGGAACTTGGAGTTGTAATTCAATACCTCAGCTCTCAAGTTGCTGGATTGTTAAAGAGACAGAGTCGAGGTCCCACAACAACCCTAGCTAAGATTGAACATCACAAATGGCTCAAAGAAATCACTCGTGATTGTTTTAGTCAACAAAAGAGTCTAAAGGTCACAACTAGAGCTATTCTTTGCCAATCACTTGTTTCTAACTATAAAGTCGAAGGTAAGTGCGTTAGTACCAAGTGAAGCCTGCTTGAGACACTTTTATTCATTGCTACTATTTACACCAAAACATAAATGGACTCAATCCCTTAAGAAGATTGTCACGCCATCCATCGTTGGGAAGAGCCACCCGGTTCATACAACATCCACCTTTGGAAAGAACCGTGGCAGTAAAAAAACCGAAGGCTTATTCTCAACATAAAACTTAAAAAAGAAGCTAACAAATAAAAAAGAAGCTACTAAAGGAAATAAGAAACTATGCTATTAAGGTAAAATAACGAAAGAAGTTATAGAGTAAACTACGGAAATTGAACTGAATATATACAAACTTAAGGTAAAGCGAATATATACATAAATGGAAATGAATATATACATCAAATGGTAAAAATATCAACATACCAAAAGTTAAAATAACGAATATATACATACCAAAAGTGAAAATAAAGATAAAGAAAAATAGTGTAATGGTTATTACATACCAAATGTCATCAAATAAAAATGTACCACCCCCCAAATGAAAGATAGCATTGTCCTCAATGCTAATAACAAATAAGAACAAGGAAAAGGGGGTAGAGAGTAAAGAAAACTCCCTATGTGATCTCTGTCTGCATTGGGTCCTCAACCTGAACAGGGTCCTGAACATCCTCTAATTGTATCTCGATATTCTCTGACTGGGGGACTACGGGGTTGCTGAGCATCTGAATCAGCTCCTCAGCAGTGTGTGATGCTGCAGCTGGCTCCTCAGAGTGGCCGGCCGCTGCCCCTGGTTCCTCGGGCTCTGCTACATGTGATGCTGGGACTATCTCCTCCATGAGAAGGTCCATAGGTAAATCTCCCGCATGTGCAATCTTCTCAACCTCTTTGCTCAACTTCTTGATCGACTCCTTTTGAGTCTTTTGTAGTTTCTTCACCTGCTTCCCCAAATTCTAGATTACCTTCCCATGTGTATCAAGAGTCTCCCGGAACTTCTTCTGGTTGTCCAGAATCTTCTTCAATGAGTCCGCCACTGATTGAGGTACCTGAAGCTCTGCTGGGACCAAAGACTATGCTGCCACTGCACTGGATATGGCAGACAGCTTTGTGGTAGCTGCTTGCATCCAATTGTTGAGACTGGCTAGTGTCTGGGAAACCCTCAGTGCAGTCTGAGGGTAGGTAGAAGATGAAGACATTAACAGTGGCATTGAAGATGTAGGAGGCATATTTTCTACTCCGGTAGAAGTACCGGTTGCCGTGGAGGGCTCGGAAACTGATCCAGTGGCCACTACCCCTGGCTCTTAAGACTGGCCAGTGGAGGTAGTGGCTTTACCCTTGAATTTAGGGTTTTCCGCTCCCTGGAGGTGATACCATGAGAAACGCTTTTTAGCCTTCACCTCCACATCAAAATGTCTCGGCTCAACCCCTTGGTCTTTGAAGTACTTAGTGAGGAAGTTGGGGTAGGGATAAGATCTTTCTTCTTTCTGGATTGCGTTGGAGATGTTGTAGTCAAGTTCCCTACATTAATAGGATATCCTGCCATGATGGAAGCTACCAATACTGCTCGGGAAAGTGGAAGGACATTTTCATGCTGGCAAGGGTTAAGACGGCTGCACACAAATGTTTGCCACCCTTTTGCTTCAAAGTTGAGGGTGTTTCTGACTATTGGCACTCCTATTGTGAGCCATACAAGTGTTATCCCCGGAATAGCAAGAAACTCAACTAGCCATGGGCGAACTGCCTCACCTAAGGCTAGCTTCTCCAAGTATTGCACCACCTCAACCTCCTCAACCCCTACATATGTGTTCAGTTCTTGGCCATCAAACCGGATTTTCAAGTTCCGGACCTTCGTCACTTTTGTACCCTTTTTATATGGGCAACGTTGTCATAAAACTCATTCACGAGGTATTCATTGGCATCATGCGGATGGTTGGAGAACCATTTCCATCCTTTTCTCTCCTAGAATTGCTTTAGAACATTTGGATTGTGTTGGCTCAGGTCTTTGGTTATGAATTGTCACTCAAGAGTTACCGACCTTTAGGTCCACCATTCCCAAAATTTTGCATAAGCTTTCTCACTGACAAACCTATCAGCCCACACCTTCGAGTTCCTTGATCGATCCAGGCTCCCACAATTGTATCACCCCCTCTCCCGTCATCCGGGACTTCATCGTCGTCATCTCAATTGATTGGAGCTGAGGGAGCATGTGCGGAAGAGGGTTCAGAATCTTCTATACGCTCTTCCGAACCCCAGATGAACCCTCAGAGGAGGAGGACTCATCAACCAAATGCAATCTCCCCGGGAATTGTTTAGACTGGACTTCCAGTTGTGCTTGCCCGGAGTTTCCTTCAGAAGCCTCCTCAGATGGGACATACTTACTAGTCTCAGAAGTGTCCAGGTCTCTATTGGCGGTTGCTTTCTTGCCGATTACTTTTTGAACTTACAGAGGTATGTTGGGTTTGCCTCGATCCCAGCCTCGGGAGGGTTCTGCCCTCCCTTTGGAAGTATCACCTCGACCTCGGGAACACACCATTGTCTGCAACACACAAGTAGTGAAAGTCAGTTAGACTTGGGGTTCAACATGTGTTAAAGCATTACAGATGAAATGAAAGACAGTACTTCTCAGAATAGGGCAGCGCGGACCGTACAAAAGTGAGTGCGGCCGCCAACTGCCCATCACGGTCCGCGTAAAAGTGAACACGGCCGTGAAGAGACCAGGATCAGACTACTGGCTCTCTAAAGTTGATCAGCCGCGTACTGCACAAAAATGAGTGCGACCGCAAAAGACCCATCGTGGACCGCACAATTTTGTGTGCGGCCGCAAAAACAAATGACTGAGTCTCTGAAGTTCAAATGTGCGGACCACACAAAATTTAGTGCGGCCGCGAAAGATCAATCACGGACCGCATAAAAGTGACCGCGACCGTAAAATCTAAGCAAATAGCAGTGCCTTGGAACTAGGGTATTGCGGTCCGTACAATTTTGTACGCGGCTGCATACCCTATCGCGGACCACAAAATAATGTGTGCGGCCGCGAAGTTCAAATTAGTTCAGCACTAAAGAAAACTCGTTACTAGGGCTTTCACTAATTATACAAGATTTATGGAAATTAACCATGCAAAGCTACTAACCTCAACCCCCATTATGCATTTTAACACTACCCATATGATTCTAAGCAAGATTTAAGCATCATTTTGACATTATGGCATGAATCTAACCCTAACTAAAAAGGAAAATTAAAACAAAGTGAATAGAAAAGAAAAAAAAATTGAAATTGATTCATTGAAATGAACATACCAGTAGTAAAATGTAGTAGGAATCTAATACTTGATGAGTAAAAGATAAGATTGAAAACAATGAAGTGTACTGTGCTCAAGGCTTGTTTGAGAGGTCAGAGTGAGTAAAGTGTGAATAGTTTCAAGAAGTCATATTTATACTATGACCACAGTGACCCATCGACTTACCTGAGTGCGGCCGCAAAATTTTGTCACAGTCCGCACTCTTTACCTGTTTGTAGCTCAGTTGGACAAGGTCCGCAAAAAATTGGCAGCGGCCGCACAAGTTGTGCGGTCCGCGGGATTATGAACACGGCCGCAAACTCTCATGGACTTTTGACAGGCAAACTTCAAAGAGTTGGCAATTTCCATCATCCAGCTGTGCGACCGCGCACAGATTTGTGCGGCCGCGAAGTGCTTGTGCGGTCCGCATAATTTTGGGCGCGGTCCACAAAATTTCACCACTTAGCCAACTTTTTCCTTGTCAATTTCCTGAGCTTCACAACCAACTCCTACACACACTTCACAACCAGTTAGTCCAAAACAATGCCTAATCTAAGAAGAAAATCAAAAGAAAGGAAAACACATGGGTTGCCTCCCAAGAAGCTCCTGATTTAACGTCGCGGAGTCACATGCACCACTTTAAGGGGATCGCTCCACTTTGACTTTAGCTTTCTCGAAAACATCCGTAACCGAGAGTTGAATAAGAGAACAAGGTCACATTCATTAAATTATTTGTTCCGGATATACTTATCATGTAGGTACTTCATCTTGTCCTTATACAAGGACGAACTGGAGTAAGCATGGAACCGGAACTTATCAAGTTCATTCAATTGCTCCACTCGAAGATTGGCGGCTACATCCCACTCAAGGTTCAACTTCTTCAATGCCCACATGGCCTTATGCTCTAATTCCACCGGGAGGTGACATGCTTTCCCAAACACCAACCGATACGGATACATACCAATTGGAGTCTTGTAAGTTGTTCTATAGGCCCATAAATCATCGTCAAGTTTCCTTGACCAATAAGTCCAGTTTGCATTGACAGTCTTGGATAGAATACTCTTGATCTCCCTGTTGGAGACTTCAACCTGTCCACTTGCCTGGGGGTGATAGGGGGTTGACACCTTGTGAGTGACACCATACTTGGAGAGTAAAGTGTCAAAGGCTTTGTTGCAAAAATGAGAACCCCCATCACTAATAATGGCCCCTGGGGTGTCGAACCTTGTGAATATGTTTTTCGTCCAGAAAGCCAAAACACTCCGTGCTTCATTGTTGGGCAGAGCCACAGCTTCAACCCATTTGGAAACGTAATCCACAGCAACAAGAATATAGGTGTTCCCACACGAACTCACAAATGAACCCATAAACTTGATACCCCACACATCGAAAATATCAATCTCAAGGATGGTGGTGAGAGGCATCTCATTCTTCTTGGAAATTCCATTGGTCCTTTGGCAATCATCACACCGCTTAACAAGCTCGCTAGCGTCTTTGTACAAGGTAGGCCAATAGAATCCACAACTTAGGACCTTTGTAGCAGTTCTCGCCCCACCATGGTGACCACCATAGGGTGAAGAATAACAAGCTTCAAGAATACCCAATTGCTCTTCTTCTGGAACACATCTCCTGATAACACCATCAGTGAAAATTTTGATAAGATATGGCTCGTCCCAATAATAATCCAAGCAGTCCCATTTGAGCTTCTTTATTTGGTTTGAAGAGAACTCATTCGGGACAATTCCGCTCACAAGATAGTTAGCCATATCGGCGAACCAAGGCATCCCGTTCCAAGACATGGAAAGGAGTTGTTCATCCGGAAATGAATCATTGATCTCAAGGCCATCATGGGGCCTCCCCTCCTCTTCCAAACGGGACAAGTGGTCCGCCACTTGATTCTCACTCCCTTTTCGGTTTATGATTTCAAGATTAAATTCTTGTAGATGAAGTACCCACCGCATCAATCTAGCTTTTGAGTCCTTTTTACTCATCAGATAATGAAGCGTCGCATGATCGGTGGGAACAATCACTTTGGTACCCATGAGGTTGTGATGACCCAAAAGGTCATCACTTGTTTTTAAATTAAATTCTACGTCTTGAGGCCTTAAAAACCTCTTTTAGCATCACCTCAATTTGCGTGCGCAGACCGCGCGCGTAGCCGAAAAGCCTATATGTGAAAATCTATGAAAAATGATAAATTTTGACTATACAATGAATTAATTTGACTTCGGTCAACGTTTTGGGTAAACGGACTCGGACCCGTGATTTGACGATCCCGAAGGGTCCGTAGGAAAATATGGGACTTGGGAGTATGCCCGGAATCGAATTCCGAGGTCCCAAGCCCGAGAAATGAATTTTTGAAAGAAATTATTTTCTGAAAAATATGAAGGTTTTTGAAAGTGAAATGTTATGTGAAACCTGAGATATCGGGCCCGTATTATGGCTCCGGATCTCGGTACAGGTTCAATATGATTTATATGTGTTGTCGGTAAAGTTTGGTAAGAAACGGAATCCATTTGACGTGATTCGGACCTTAGATGCAAAATTTGATGTTTAAGAAGTTTTGAGAAATTTCATTGATCTTGAGGTTTAATTCGATGTTCATGATGTTATTTTGGTGATTTGACTACACGAATAAGTCCGTAGGATGTTTTTGAGGTTGTGTGTATATTTGGTTTTTGGAGCCCCGAGGGCTTGGGTGAGTTTTGGATAGGCCACGGAGTGCATTTCGGACTTAGAACATTGCAGATTTTCTCAACTGGTGTATCAGGTCTGCAGGCTTCGCAAATGCGAAGCCTGGATCGCAAATGCGACAAACCATCGCTGTCACACCTCCTATTTACACACCTACCCCGAAGGAAAATGTATAAGGGAGTTTTTCCATTTAAAATGACATTATTCGAAATGGGATTATTTATTTATTTTTAGAGTCGCCACTTGGGATAGGATTGGCTTTTGGTGTCCCAAGTCACCGGTTTAATTTGAATCCCAAATCGAGGAAAATTTTGACTTTCCAGTTGGAGTCTGCGAACCAGAAATTTTGAATAAGGAATTCTGTTGACCCGAGGGATGGTGTTAGGCACCCCCGGATCCCGTGGTTCTAGCACGGTCGCTTAAATTATTATAGTTGGCTAAAATCTGATTTTTATACATGTTTTATCTTATGTGCTTTTTTTTTTAAACTTTAAAACGCTTTTATTATTATCTTTTAAAGAGAATTGCAACGTCGTGAAAACACGCCTCGAACCACGTCACATGAATGCACCGCGGTTTTTGACACATTTTGACTTCGTTGAGATTCGGATTTGGGTCACATAAATGTGCACCCGAGTTTAGGAAGGTAATATTATTTAAATAACGGGCCTAAAGCAACTAGCGTATTGTTAACTTTGCGGGAGGCCATGAAATTCGCTAAATGGCACGTCCCGAATTCTAAGGATTTTAATATGAAAAATTAAAAAGGGCCCTGCAATTTATGCATTATGTTTGGCGGGGCTCACCTCATTGTATTATTTAAAGGCCATCCTGGAGCAAACTATAATTTTCTATTGATTTTTGTCTCTAAACGACCTAATTAATTAGCATTTGGGCCTCTATTTGAACATTAGCAATCTCTATATTGAAATACTGATTTTTTTTGTTTTTAAATCTTTACATATGGAATTTCGGACGTCATTAAACTTAATCATCTCAATAAAACCCAAAACAGCTAGACATCTAAACCAATAAGATTTGATTTTTTAATTCCAAAGCTCAGATTTTCTTATCTATTTATCTACTGGTGAGTTTCTGGATATCAACAGTGGCTTAAACTTCGTTTATCACTAAGGGTTAAAAACTGGAAACATGGACTGAATTTAACAAAATAATCGTGAGTGTAAACATCAAGTGTATAGACTAAACAGCTCGATTACATAGTTCAACTATTATGACCTTCAAATTTTAACTAACGTAGCTATTTAGTATTCCAAGTAGTGTACTAATTATAGCTATACATGAACATGTTAATGGCCAAAATCTAAAGCAGAACAACTAAACTCAACATTGAATCAGCAACTAACATTTGAGTTGATAGAATTCGACTAGAATTGAAGAGGAACGATCTGCACATAAATCCTCCCTGAATTAATCTAACAGACCAAACTAAACAAAATGTATCAACTCACAGTCCATTATTTATATTAATACAAACCAAAGCTAAACTAGATTAAACAAATACGTATCAATCATCTATCTAATATTAACAGATAATGACCTAATACGAACATAGATCAGGAGCAAATTCGTGAATATGTCTCATTCATTTCCAATCTCAAAGATACATTGAGGCAAATTCAAAGATGTACCTGGAATTGAATGAACAAAGGAATAAGATGGAATTAGCAGTGTTAAACAGCAGGGAAAATACAACAGCAACAGTAGTGAGCAATCAGCAACCAAATCAACAGTCAACAACTCGCCAGAAAAAAAAATCAGAAACCCAGGGAAAGAGAAGGAGATGCAGTTGACTTCAAACTTGATTTCGAATCCACTTATGACTCATTTTTACATCCTTGAACACTCATAAGTTGTTTTGAATATGAAGAACTCAGAAAAATATAATAAGAACAGCATTTTTTGTGGGATTTTCTGCTATTTTTGGTTTTCCAGGCTTTCTAAGATCTGGATGAATTTCTACTCTCAGATTTTGGTTATTTTTGTTTCTGAATTTGAAATTCCAATTTTCAGAGATTCAAAACTTGTTGAAACTTTTTGGGGGGAGTTTTTGGAGGCTGAAAACTTGTGAAACAAGGCAATAAGCATGCCTTTTTATAGGCAAAACTTAGGGCATCCTTCAGATCTTCATTTACACCTAAGTCCCTCTTTTATTTTTAAATTTTTAGCTAATTAGTCCCTTATTTATTGGCTTGTGGCCCAAGTTACACTACTAAGTTCCTAAAATTCTAATTGGAACCCCATCTAGAATGTTCTAGGGGTTTCCAATTTGGTTACTTGTAGGATTTCTCTTATTGAATTACCTATATTGCCCCTAATTTGACTTAGAACTACTAACCTAGTTAAACTAAAACCAGCCCCTGGTTAATTAATCAAGGAGCCGCAGTGATCAGCTATAATCAGAATCAATTCTAATTGAACCAACATCCTAAGGCTAGATTTATTATTAAACTAATAAACCAGTAAACTAATAGCTAAAATCGAACAAATAGAGCTGAAACTACACTGCGAAGAATAAAAAAATGTGCAGTAGTTAAACATGGAATCGTACGGTTGAAATCAAATCAAATGACAAAAAATGTAATCAAAACCAATCAGACCCTAAATCGATCCTGTAACGACCCGACCGGTCGTTTTTAGAATTTACGCCCCGATCCCCCATTAACTGCTTCCCCTAAGTTCATTTCTTTGGTTTGCCGGGACGTTCGGTGTTGGGATTCGGAGTGTTTTGGGACACTTAGTCCCTAAATAAGAGCTTAAGAATTGAAAAATGGTCCGTAATCGGAATAGTGTGAAGAAGACCTCGGAATGGAAATCCGATGGTTCCGTTAGCTCTGCTAGGTGATTTCGGGGTTGAGAGCGTGTTCGGAATGTACTTTGGAGGCTCGTAGCTCATTTAGGCTTGAAATGCCGAAGTTTGAATTTTTGAAGTTTCCGGTCCGATAGTGAGTTTTTGATCCGAGGGTCGGATTGGAATTCGGAAGTTGCAGTAGCTACGTCATGTCATTTGGGATGTGTGTGCAAAATTTCAGATCATTCGGGCGAGGTTTGGTTTGGTTTTTGATCGAAAGTGTGTTTTGTTGGAATTTGAAGTTCTTAGGCTTGAATCTTTGATTTAATCGGACTTCCGGTGTTGTTTTAGGTGTTTTAAGGATTGGTACAAGTTTGAATAAGGTATTAGGTGGTATTAGTGCTTTTGGTTGAGGTCCCGGGGGCCTCGGGATGATTTCGGGTTGTTAACGGGGAGATTTTTGAAGTGTTGCAGCAACTGATTCTTTTCATCTTCTGGTATTTTCGCTTCTGTGGCTTGGGAACCGCAGAAGCGGAGCCGCATAAGCGGCTGGATCATCGCAGAAGCGGTTTGGGGCAGAGTTTTCAGGCGTCGCAGATGCGGAGGAAATTCTGCAGGAGCGGCCTCGCATCTGCGACAAAATAGCCGCAGATGCGGCCGTTTGGCTTTTAGTTGGAACCGCAGAAGCGGTGGATAATCCGCATAAGCGGTTGACTGGACCGCAGAAGCGGATGTGGTCGTTTAGTGAGAGTCGCAGAAGCGGCTCACTTTCTGCATAAGCGGGACCACTTCTTGTTCGCAGAAGCGGAAATCCCTGGGCAGAAATAGAAATTTCGAGGGTTTGAGTTCATAAGTTACAAAAATCAATTGAGAGCTCGGTTTAAGGCGATTCTGAGTGGGAGTTGAAGTGAAGATCACTGGGTAACGTTTCTGGTCCCTTCTTGCTATATTTCATCATTATATAGTTAAATCCACCATTAGAATTCGAATTCAAGGTCAAAATTTGGGGAAAAATTGGAAGAAACTTCATAGACCTAATTATTGAGTTTTGAGTGGGCAATTGACCTCCGATTTGGGAGATTTTTATATGGTTAGACTCGTGAGAGTACGAGGGTTCTGAAAATGTAAAAATTATTCGATTCCGAGATGTTGGTCTGAGGGGCGTTTTGGTCATTTTACCTATTTTTGCGTCCTAGCTTTAAATTTAATAGTGGAATCAGTTATTTGCAATATTACTTACGATATGTAATTGAATTGAATAGATTTGGGCCATTTGGAGTCGGATACTCGTGGCAAAAGTGTGATTTCGAGTTGATTTTGGTGCCGATTCGAGGTAAGTGGCTTGTCTAACCTTGTGTGGGGGACCTTTCCCCTTAGGATTTGTTATTTGTTGATTTGAGTTCCTTGTACGCGAGGTGACGGGCGTGTACTTGAGCCAATTGCTGGAAATCCGGTTTTTCTTAAGATATTGATATTGAGTTCCTTTCATATTTGCTTTATTCTACTTGCAATTATAACTTGTGCTAGATTAGGAAAGCATGTTTAGTTGATTTAACTTGCCTAATTGCTTAAGCTGCCTTAACTGTACTACGTGAAGCATGCTAGGCCAGTACTACATGTTGCTTGTCTTTTGTACTTCGTTTCCGTGTACCTTCTGGTTGTGATTGCGCATTTACAATTGGACTACGGATGTGGGATTCCGGTAGCTCCCCCCCCCCCCCCTGTTGTTTACTTTGGGACTACGGGTTCGATTCCCGGTAGATCCCCCTGCATTTTTACTTTGGGACTGCGGGTTAGATTCCCGATAGATCCCCCTGCACATTGATAGTTGGGCTACGGGATGGTATCCCGGGAGATCCTTCGGATATACACATATGATGGACTACGGGACGGTATCCCGGGAGATCCATTGGACAGTTGAGAAAAGGACTACAGGACGGTATCCTGGGAGATCCTCATTGTTACCATTGGTGTTGAGCTGTACTTATTTTGTGGTTGTTCCGTTCTTGTGTATTTGCTATTGCCTTGCTTAATCTGTCTTATATCACTGCTGTATTTATTATTTCTGTCAGATTATCATACTGTTAATTATTGTTATTACTATATTTTGTCTCAGTATGGCCCTGACCTTCCTCGTCACTACCCAACCGAGGTTAGGCTTGGCACTTACTGAGTACCGCTGTGGTGTACTCATGCCCTTCCTGCGCATGTTTTTCATGTGCAGATCATTCGGGTACCTCTACTCAGGCGCACTATCAGTGAGGCAGGAGGACTACGGAGACTTCGAGGTAGATCTGCTGCATCCGCAGACCGACGAGTCTCCCTCTTATTCTATCTTTAGTACTTAGTTTTCCTTCTTTCGGTTGTTAGAAATTCTGGAGTTTGGAACCTTTACTATACACTTCTGTAGCCTGTGTTGCCCGTGAGTTTTCGGGTTTTGGGAATTGTTTTAGACTTGTGATATTGAGTTGTACTTGCCAAGCGGCATTCAGTACAGTTTCCTTTAGATATTTGAATTGATTTTCTCTATTTTTCCACAATTATTATATTTTTCGCAAATGTTAGGCTTACCTGGTCATGGGGACCAGGTGCCGTCATGACATGTTCACGGTTGGTGAACTAGGGTCGTGACAGATCCTAAAAATAGAAGAAATACCAAAGATGAATGAAAGCAAACAAAATCAGAAGGCTAATGCTGAAAAGGGAACATTTACAGATAAACAAAGAAATTTAAGAACACTCACTGATTAAACTTGAAACTCCTCTTGATGTTCTGATTCACATGAAATTGATGCTAATCACTTATTCTCCGTTAAGAACGAACGAACAACATCAATTTGTAGTGAATCAACTCCTAAATCGCGAAGAACAAAGGCTTGGGTCGATTAATTGAACTGCTGAAGCTACGAACTCAGTAGTTTACGGATTTGTAATAGGATTCGTGGAGTAGTTTACGGAAGGAAACGTAGTGGACATAGTTAAGGCGTGGAGGGAGGCGAAAGGGGCAGTGGGGTGTTGTTTGAAGTGGTTGGAGGCGGCGCGCGCCGACCGGAAGAACGAAAGGCGGGCGGCGTAGGGTTCATGACTTCAAACGAAGATTCGAGAGGGTTGGGCGTAGTTTTGAAAGAAAAGTAGAACGTTAGTAGTTTGGGAAGGGAGGGAGGAGGGAGAAGGAAGGTAGTGGTGGTGTAAGTTTGGGACGCCATCGGCGTTAGTTTGTGTCATCGTCGCCGGACGGATGACGGAGAATAGTTAGGGCGGCGTGGCTTCTCGTTAGGGTTTAGGAAACGGGGGGGGGGGGGTTTGAGAGAGACGACGGAGGGGGGTAGGGGTGTCTTTGGACAATTATATATCTGGGATAGGTGAATTGCGGTCCGCTGGATCAACAAAACAAAGACGGCTAAGATTTGTTTAAATCAAAACAACGTCGTTTCGATGGCTGGGGAGCCGGACCGGGTCAGGGTGCGTGAGTTTGGGCCTGGGGCTCGGATCAGGGTGATGGGGGTTTGGCTTGGGCTGGTGATTTATTTGAAGACTGGCCCAAGACAGACCTTTCTTTAATTCTTTTGAATCTTTTCCTTTCATTTTCTTTTCTTTATTTATTTATTTATTTATTTTAATTTTGTTAAGTACAAATTAAAAATAACAAAAACCTGATTTAACTCTAAAATTAAACTAATTAATTTTCTAAAATTAACTAGATCCTAATTTAAAAATAAAACTAAGCAAAAAAATGTAAAATGACTATTTTTGTTATTTTTTCTTCTATGTTTGTCATATTAATTAACTAACAAACCTACAAATATAAAATTGGGTTCTAAATGCAAATGTGTTATTTTTGGTATTTTTTTTAGATTATGCCAACTAAAAATGCACACAAAAATGCAAACAAAACAAAAATCATGCAATTAATTCCCTAAAATTCAAATAATAAAAGAAAACTCCTAATTTTAAGAATTCTATAGGAATATTTCAACGAGGCAAAAATCACGTGCTCACAATCGCAAATGCGATAGAAGTGGACTGGCAGCCTGAGTCGCAAATGCGACTTCATCATCGCAAATGCGACTTCGCTTTTGCGGACAGCCTCTCGCAAATGCGATGATGGCTGGAAGGCTGATGTATCGCAAATGTGACACATGTTTCGCAAAGGCGAAAGTCCCAAAATCCTAAAGGGTTCGCAAATGCGAGCCCTATTTTGCAATTCCCATAATAGCAGAGGTCGGGGTTCACAATTGCGAACCCCTACCACATCTGAGACCTGCAACTTTTATACTTAGCCGAATTTTTAACCCATTTACATATCATCTCAAAACATAAACACACGTAGGCGATTTTTCAAAGGTCTCTTCTTCTCCAAATCAATTGTAATAGTTTTTAACTAATTTTCTTCAATCCTTAACATCTTTTAACATGATTTCAACTTCAAATCAATGATTTTCATGGGGAAATTGGGTGTTTTGGGTAGAACCTGGGTTTTTCAAAAATTGGGGATTTAGACCTCGATTTGAGGTCCGATTTCAAAACAAATTATATATTTGAGTTCATGGGGGAATGGGTAATCGAGTTTTGGTTCGAACCTCGTGTTTTGACCGTGTGGGCCCGGGGTGATTTTTTACTTTATGGGTAAAACTTTGGAAAACTCATTTTCATGCATTGGGGTTGATTCATTTAGAGTTTATTGATGTAATTAAGTAACTTGTGACTAGATACGAGCGAATTGGTGGTGGAATCAAGGGCTAAAGCTATAATTGAAACGTGAATTGTGTTCATGGCATCGAGGTATGTGTTTGGTCTAACCTTAGCTTGAGGGACTAGGAGTCGTGTCTTATTTGCTACGTGTTAATTGTGGAGTACGACGTATAGGCATGGTGACGAGTATCTATACGTCAGTATCAAGCATGCCCGTGAGTCTTGTATTATAATTGTTATGACTCCGTGGTGGTTTATGGTGCCTCACATGTTACTATCATCATTGTTCCCTCGCTGGGATGTTTGTTTTGATATTATTGTTCCCTTGTCGGGAGGTTTATTTGGTAGTATGGTCCTAGCCTCGTCACTACTTCGCCGAGGTTAGGCTAGACACTTACCAGCACATGGGGTCGGTTGTGCTGATACTACACTCTGCACTCTTTTGTGCAGATCCCAGTGTTGTAGACATCGGACAGTAGATTGGGTGGTTACCTTCAGTCCACGCGGAGATCCAAGGTAAACCTGCAGGCGTCCGCAGGCCCTGGCGTCTCCTCTATCCTTTATTTCCTGTTTCATCTCTTGATTTCTGAGACAGTGTATCTTTTACTTTCAGACTTTGTATTTAGCACTCTTAGATCGTCTATGACACTGTGACACCAGGTTTTGGATGATTAAGGCTTAAGTAGTTGTAATAGATATAGACTTTAGAGATTGTATTGTTTTCTTCCGCTTAAATTTGAATTTCCGCTGTGTATACGTTATCGCTTTATGTTTGTTAAAAAGAAATAATTGGATAATGAAGTAACTAGTCTTAAAGGATTGGCTTGCCTAGCTCACATTAGTAGCCGCCATCACGACTCCCGAGGATGGAAAATTCGGGTCGTGATAGAGGTATGGGCAGAACTTTTCCATAGCAAAGACAATGGCTAAGAGTTCTTTCTCGGTCACCGTATTGTTGACTTGGGCATCGTTCATGGTCTTACTAGCATAGTAGACCGGGTGGAATGTCTTGTTGATTCTTTGCCCAATACTGCTCCCACCGACACGTCGCTAGCATCACACATGAGCTCAAATGGTAAGCTTCAATTTGGTGCGGTAATTATGGGAGTGGCAGTCAACCTATACTTGAGTAGCTCAAATGCCTTCATACAATCATCATTGAACACAAAGTTTGCCTCTTTTTCCAACAACTTGCACAAGGGGTTCACCACTTTTGAGAAATCCTTGATGAACCGACGGTAAAACCTCGCGTGACCTAGAAAGCTCCTCACTCCTTTGACGGAAGTAGGAGGAGGGAGTTTTGATATCACTTCAATTTTTGCTTTATCCACTTCAATATTATTCTTGGAGATCTTGTGGCCGAGGACAATGCCCTCCTCAACCATAAAGTGTCACTTCTCCGAATTAAGCACCAAGTTGATTTCTTCACGACGTACCAATACCTTGTCAAGATTATCCAAACACTCTTCAAAAGAATCACCCACAACGGAGAAATCATCCATGAAAACCTCGAGGAAGTCCTCCACCATATCCTTGAACATTGCCATCATACACCGCTGAAAAGTATCCGGTGCATTATATAAACCAAACGGCATCCTTGAGAATGCAAATGTGCCATACAGACAAGTGAAGGTGGTTTTCTCTTGGTCTTCAGGTGCAATAAGAATCTGGTTATATCCGGAATACACATCCAAGAAACAATAATAAGCACGTCCGGCTAACCTATCCAACAGCTAATCAAGAAATGGAAGTGGAAAATAGTCTTTCCGAGTCACTTTGTTGAGCTTTCTATAATCCATGCATACTCTCCAACCGGTGACAGTTCTTGTGGGGATCAACTCATGTTGTCATTTGTAATCACAGTCATGCCCCCTTCTTTGGGACATATTGCACCGGTGAAGTCCATGAACTATCAGAAATGGGGTAGACAACCCCAGCATCCAACCATTTGATGATTTCTTTCTTCACTACCTCTTGCGTGGCCTCATTCAACCATCTTTGATGTTCCATGGAGGGTTTGGCATCCTCCTCCAATATGATTTTGTGCATGCAAAAGGCGGGGATTATACCCTGAATATCCGCAATGTCCAACCTATTGCCTTCTTCCTCCTTTGGAGTACCGCAAGGGTGGCATCTACCTGCACGTTAGTTAAGCACGAGTAAAGAATAATAGGTAAAGTGGAACAAGGGCCTAAGAACTCATACCTGAGGTGTGAAGGCAAGGGCTTCAACTCCAATGTGGGAGGCTCCTAGATTGAGGGCTTTGTTGGTGGAGTCTTCCGGTTCTCAAGATCCAAGGAAAGTTTTCGGGGCTCATATGTAATGAACCCATTCCTTGCAAAGCATTGACATATTCCACCAAGCCTTCTCATCCACATCATGATTCAATAACACAGCTTCCAATGGGTCTTCCATATTAATCACAACACTTGTGTCTTCAACAATCACTTCGGTCACAAGATCCACAAACGAACACACTTCGTTGCTATTAGGCTGCCTTATTGACTTGCAAACATGGAATATAACTTTTTTATCTCCCACCCGGAAGGTGAGCTCCCCAGCTTCCACATCAACTAAGGCCTTCCCTGTATCTAGGAAAGGTCTCACCTATATGATTGGCACCTCGTAGTCAACCTCACAGTTAAGTATCACAAAATCTGCGGGAAGTATGAACTTGTCGACCCCAACTAGCACATCATCAATTATCCCCAATGGCCTCTTCATTGTCCTGTCCGCCATTTGCAACCTCATGGACGCGGGTCTTGGTTGCCCAATCCACCTCTACCACTTCTTGTAGTCACCGCCATAGTATGGCCCGTATTGTTCCCACCCTTCGGGTTCACTACCGTATCACTTGGTAGTGCCCCCTTAGGGCGCGTATTCAAAGCTTGAGAAATTTGCCCGAGTTGGACTTCCAAGTAGCGGATAGAAGTGTTGTGGGAAGCTTATTGGGCATCGGAATCGGCATTTTTCTTCATCATTTGCTCGAACATGGTTTCAATCCATCTCATCTCATTGTTGGAAGAGCTAAGACCTTGTGATGGATATGGAAGCGGGTTGTTCAGTTGTTGATACATCGGGGGCCTTTGATAGCCTGACCCCCGATTCCCTTGATTATTGTTGTTCCAACCCCCTTGATTGTTATTGCCTCCCAAATTACTATTATTGTTGCCACCCCAATTGCCTTGATTTCCTTGATTACCCCAATTTTGATTGATGTTGTTCTCCCAATTGCCTTGGTTGTTGTTGTTGCCACTATTCCAATTTCCTTGTTGACCTTGATTGCCCCAATTTCCTTAGTTTCCCTGTGATCTCCACTGTTGTTGATTTGGAGCATTGCTCCGTTGACCTTGATAATTGTTGACATATTGAACCTCTTCACTTTGATCATCATATGCATCATCTTGATTGTACCCACTACCACTTTGCTCAAATTGATCTGGATTGTTTTGAACTTGTTGACCTCCTTGCCTTCTCTTGTTGATCATCATATTCACTCCTTTCATGGCATTCACTTGTTTTGGCCCTTGAACTTGTTGTAACTGAGCTTTGGTCAATTGGTTCATGGTAGTAGTCAACTCGTCTATAACTTGGCCGTGGTCATGTAGCTCCTTGTGTAAGTGAATGATATTAGGGTCACCTTGTGGCATATTAGCTCTACTTTTCCACGCCGAAGAGGTATACGCCATCCCATCAAGTATTTTACATGCTTCAGTGTATGGCGTGTTTATAAAGTTCCCCCCGGCGAGTTGGTTAACCACACATTGGTTTGTTGTGTTGGTTCCCCGGTAAAATGCTTGTTGGATCATGGCTTCGGTCATATCATTATTCGGACATTCTTTAACCATCGTCCTATACCTTTCCCAAATATCATGTAGCGGTTCATTTGGCTCTTGTTTAAAAGCAAGGATCTCATTCCTTAGCATCGCCATATGTCCCGGAAAAAAGAACTTTGCGATGAACTTATCGGCCAACTCATCCCAAGTGTGTATGGAATAGTTGGGTAACCTTTCTAGCCAATCCAAATCCTTCCCCCTTAGAGAAAATGGGAAAATCCTTAATCTCAACGCGTCCTCGGAGACATTAGGTTGCTTGCTGCCCCAACACATATCAACAATACCTTTGAGATGCTTATAAGCGTTTTAGTGTGGAGCTCCGGTAAAGAAACCCCTATGTTCCAACAGTGTAAGCATGACATTGGTTATTTGATATTTGCCCGCCCTAATCCAGGGCGGGACTATTGCACTTGCATAGCCTTCGTTGGGCAATACCCGGTGTGCTTCCCTTGGAGGAGGTGGGGGAGGGTTAGGGATGTTGTCATTACGTGGGCGACCTCTCCTTTGTACTTGAGGTTCGGGTTGAATCTCATCCACGTGATCATCATCTACCTCCTCCCCCAATGGCAAATTTTCGAGGGCTTCGTTGTTAAGAGCCATTTGGTACCTAAAAGCAATTCACACACAAATTAGAAAAATGGAAGGAAGGAAAAAAACACAAAAATACTTAGATATATAGCTAAAATCGTCTAACTTCCGGACAACGATGCCAAAAATTGATCAGGTCCAAGCCTGCACTACTATTGAGTAACGAGGGTGGTCGATGCAGTTTTACCCAATTAGGTCGGGATCGAATCCACAGGGAGTTAATTTTTTTGGAATTAGGTTTATATCTAAGTCTAGATGCGAGTTTTGCTTTTAATTACACTTCCACAAATGTAGGGTTAGATTCTACTTCTAACTCTATTCTATTTTATGCAATATTTGAAAATAAGTATAATATTTTTGTTGTTAATTTTCAGGGGTTTAAGGACTCTAGAGTAGTGACTTCTACCTAGGTGGATATCTAACGGGTAGCAAGAATCTAGGGAAAGCTCGTGATTAGAATGGAGTCGTAATATAGCTATCACACTCGAGTACTCACTCTATACCTCTCGGTAGTTTGAGTGATTTTGCCCAATTTGGCTTTTTCAAGTCCAAATGGGTATTCATGCAATTCAAGTGATATTAGCTCAAGTCGGGTATTACTATCTCTAGGTTTAACCCTTTAATTGGGGCTATCAATTTTTTGAGTTCACCCCAATTCCTTGTTAGCCTAGTTTTCCTAGACTTAATCCCTCTTTCTCAAGTAGAGACTAAGTCATAAAGGCGTGAATCAGTATTTGCAATCACTAATTCTATAGTTCTAGCAAGAACTAGGCTAAATATCACTAACTTATACACATTCAAGCCCTAAAATTCAATATCCATAAAATACCCACACTAGGGTTGGATCACAACCCTAGATATGGGTCTAGCTACTCATGGAAATAACAGAAATCAAAGATGAAAAGAAGATAAAATTCATAATACTAGATTAAAGGATGAAAATCTAATGTTAAAAGATGAATCTAGTACAAACTTTCCAAAAGCAGTAAACCAAGCCGTCTCAGGTGCTCCTTTATTACATAACATAACCTAAAAATGACAAAAAGTTCTATTTATACTAAGCTGAAATTTTCGGACAAAAATATCCCTGCGAAGGTTGTGCGGCTGCGTAATTTTGAGCGCGGCCGCATTCTTACTTTCGTGTCCGCATAATTCGGATCGCGATCCGTGTTCTTAAGATCTGGATCTGGGTTGAGCTGAGTTTCGCGGACCGCATAGTTTCAATCGCGGCCGCGAAAGGGACTTTTACGGCCACACAATTCTGGCACAGCCGCACCTCTTTCTTTTGCTCAAGTTGTGAGCTCTCTAAACTTCATGCATCGCGGTCCGCATAAATTCCATCGTGGTCGCACATTTCTGGTGCGGTCTGCACTTATCATTTAGCCTAAAAATGCAACTCTCTGAATCTCCCTTTTGCGGACCGTGTATTTCTGATCGGGGCTGCGTTGTGGCTTTCGCGGCCGCACAATATTTTTGCGATCTGCATTTCAGATCTCTTGGCCCAGTCTTGGTTTTTGTTCAAGTTTTAACTCCTTTATGAGCTGATTATGACTCATTTGGCTCATTTTGAACAACTCCTGCAAGCAAGCACATTACATTAGTTTCTGGGAATACCTTCACGCATTTTTGGCCTAAAATACAAGTAAAAGAGAGCAAATAATAGGTTAAAATCCCTACTTATCACATATCCCATATGAATAGAAGGCTTTGATCTAGGCATTAGTTTATCATGCTGCTGAATTATTTTAGCATAGCATAGGCACCCTATGACCTTTAGATGCTGCACAGATGGCTTTCTGCCATTTAACTTCTCATAGGGAGTTCTATTTTCAAACATTGTGCTAGGCAATCTATTGATGAGATAAACAGCCGCTTGAATGCAATGTCCCTAGAATCTTATGGGAATACCAGCTTGGAACCTAATTGCTCTAGTTATTTCTAAGAGATGTCTATGTTTTCTCTCAGCTATCCAATTTTGCTGAGGGGTATATGGGCATGTTTTTTGATGAACTATTCCTTGATTGTTGAACATATCAGTACACACTGAATTAAAAAATTCTATCCCATTATCAGTTCCGACCATTTTCACTAATTTATCAAACTGAGTTTTGACAAATACAAGAAATTGTTGCACAACTATACATACATCAAACTTTAATTTTAGCAGAAATATCCATGTCATTCTGGTAAAGTCATCAACCACAGTTAGAAAATACTTGTTGCCATCAAAAGTAGGTATTTTGTAAGGCCCCCATAAGTCCATATGAATGAGTTCAAAACAAGTAGTAGTTCTAATGCTGCTTATAGGAAAAGGTTGCCTTGTTAATTTGGCACAGGGACATATACTACATTTATCTACTTTAGCAGATATTACTTCTACTTTTACAGGGAGTATCTTCTTCAATATAGTAGTAGAAACATGGCTAAATCTTATGTGCCAGTGGTCTATGTCATTTGAAGTGATCTCTTTATTGAAGACTATCTCTAGTTCCTTTGCTGCAAGACTAACTGCTTCATTCCTTTGTACTGATTGTCTACTTTGAATGTATACATACTATCTTCTCTACCAATCGCTTTCCCTCCCACTGAAGAGTTCCTGAAATATACAAAAATCAGGAAAGAAAGCAACTGAACATTTCAGCTCCTTGGTTACCTTAGAAACTGATAACAGATTGTACTTGAACTGAGGAATATAAAACACATTGGTTATAGTGTTTTGGTCTGTTATAGTACTAGACCCTATATGTGTGACTTGAGTTGTTTCTCCATTTGGTAGATATACCTTCTTTGGTTGACTTGTTTGAGCTATGGAAGCTTTGTTTAATAATTCTAAGCCACCTACCATATGATTTGTAGCACCAATATATATTATCCATTCTTGCAAACCATTTGATGCAAGTAAGCCACATGGTATACCTGCTGCATTTGTTGTAGGATCATTTGTAGCAGTAGATGTTGTAATGGTTTTGTTCAGTAACTGCACTATGTGATCATACTTCTCCTTTGTAAATGTGTAGTTTCCTAGTTGATTCAGCATGTTTAGTGAATTATTCTGCATTTGTGTATATGCATTTTCTCCTGTGTTTGGCATTTGAACATTCTGCATATTTTCTGCCCATCCTTGATTAACTATTCTTGGTGGTTGATTCTGCATCATAGTTTCAATCAGTACATTGTAGGCAACATGAGGATTACCATTTTTCTTTCTGACCTGAAGTGATCTGCTGGATATCACACTATTTTGTAGCAGTTTTCTTTGCTATGGCCCTTCATTTTGCACACCTCACAAATAGAGATTGAAATTTTTCTTTGTTTTCTGATAATTTCCTCCACTTCTAGTATACATTATATTGCCATGTGGTAGTAGTATGATTTGCCCCTAATAATCCTAAACTTGCTGCAATAGATTTTTGACTTTCATCACTAATAACCATAGCATAAGCTTGGTTTACAGATGGTATAAGACTTCTTGCTTGACTGTAAGAGTCATTAAGCCCCATCAAGAATTGGAATAACTTAAGTTTGTGCAAATGCAACACGAAATCTCTTCACTTAGGGAAATCACATCCTGGTGCAGGAACTAAAGCTTCAAACTCTTCCCACAAGTCTTTCAGTTTTGAGAAGTACATAGAAACTGAAGCAGTTCATTGGCTTAGTGTGGCTATTTCTTTATGTAACTTATAGTATCTTGACCCATCTACTTATCAAATCTCTCATGAAGATCATTCCACACTACTTATACCTCCAAGAAGATTGCTAGATACTGAATTTATTAACCAAGATAACACAATAGCATTTACCCGTTCCTAGTGATTCCACAAGTTCTCTGGGAATTTTTCTTTGGAACAGGTTCCATCAACTAACCCCAATTTATTTCTTCCTAACAAGTCCATTCTCATAGATCTATACCACAGAGAGTAGTTTTCGACACCTATTAGTTGAAATGAGATGATTTGAATTCCACTCACATCAGATGGACTCAAGAATAAGGGATGATTGTAGTCAAGATTTGGTGCTAATCCTGGCACAGTTCCTCCGGATTGATTTCCAGTAGAATTGACTGGAACTCCATGTATGGGATCTTCATTTTCCATTGCTCAGAATTGTTGGATTGAATGACTGTTACTCAAATTGCGGAATTGAATGATCGAGTTTCAAGCTCTTAAAAACTTGGGCTATGATACCATGAAATAATCTTGGGTTTTTTATGCAGATGAGAAATACAGAGAGATAGAGATAGAGAGAGACGAAGAAGAGGATAGCAAATTAGAGAAATGATCTGTTATTTTCACATAGCCTTTGGAGAATAGACGCAATGTGTTTATATAGCCATATTAGAGGCTAACCGTCACTAACAAACTTAACAGCTATTAGACTCTTAACTAACTGTCTTAACTGACTAACTAACTGATATTGTAAAATGACCAAACTACCCTTAGGACTTATTATGTTACACCCTCCTTTACTTTTTGATTATTACTAAGAGTCAATTGGCCTAAACGCGAAATACAAATGTTGGAATATCTTAATATGAATGAATCCATAGAGGAATAATATAAATAGCTACATTTTAAAATTATAAAACCTAATCGATTTGGAATTCAAATCCTCTTGAACAATTAATCTTTGCGGAGATGTTACAATCTTGCGTAGACTGTAACCGTAATTGATACAAGAAATGGATATTTTTCTATTAACTAACACTAGTTTTTTCTTTTACCTTTTTTTTTTGGGTTTAGAATTCGGCTTAGTGGTTGACTCAATTAATATACATTAAGGGCATCTCCAATATTTACCCCAGTTTTGGTCCCCGAATTGGGGATTTTCCCATTTTGGGGATAACTTACTCCAACCGTTTTTCCATTTTTTCCAAAAAGAGAATATTCTTTTTTATATTCTTCTCTCTCTTCTATATTATATTATTATCTTTCATTTCAATTTTATTTTTTAATTTTTATTAAACAAATTTCATCTTTTATTTTCATTAATTTGTAATTTCCATTAAAATAATTTCATAAAATTTTAAATAATATAATTTGTAAGCAATTATTATAGATTAACTGATAATTCAAATAGAAGTGAAATCATTGCGATACAAGATTAATTAAATATATATTACATAACGATAAAATTCATTTGAAATACTACATAAATATTCAACTTCAACCTCTAGTATTCTCCCATAAATGATCTATTAATGCATTACTAAGTGCAAAATGAGCATCTTTGTTCTTAATTCTTCTATCCCGAGCTAAAAATTCTTGAAATTGTTGATTTTCATCTGTTGCCATTTCTACTGTTGGAGGTGGACCTTCCAAATCATCTTGAATTGGTGCATTAAAATCACGCTCATTCTCGATTATTATGTTGTGCAGTATAACACATGTAGTCATTATATCATGTAGCACTTCTTTTTGCCAAAAATGTGAGGGTTCTGCAACAATTGCAAAATGTTGTTGCTAAACTCCGAATGCACGTTCAACATTTTTTCGACATGATTCTTGTTTCATCGCAAAATATTTCTTCTTTGCCGAACGTGGCTCACGAATAGTTTGCATAAGGGTTGACCATTTTGGATATATACCGTAAGCTAAATAATAACCCATATTATATTCTTGTCCTTGAATAACATAATGGGCGGGAGGAGCAGTACCTGCAGCAAGATCGGAAAACAAATGTGATGACTCTAAAACATTAATGTCATTATTGGTGTCGGGCATACCAAAATATGCATGCCATATCCAAAGGTCATAATCAGCAACAACTTCAAGAATAATTGTTGGAGATCCACTACGACCTGCATATTGTCCAGCCCATGCTGTTGGACAATTTTTCCATTTCCAATGCATGCAGTCTAGACTGCCTAGCATTCTTGGAAAGCCACGTTGTTCACCGATGTGCCGAAGCCTTGCAACATCGTTAGGTGTTGGTGATCTCAAATACTGCTCACCAAAAACCTCTACGACAGCTCGGCAAAATCTTTTCAGGCTCTCAATTGCAGTCGACTCTCCAATTTTCACATATTCATCAGTGGCATCCGCTGGCAAACCGTATGCCAGCATTCTAAAAACGGCTGTAATTTTTTGTAGAGTAGATAATCCAAATCTACCCATAGCATCGGCACGTTGTACAAAGTACATATCATGACCTTTAACTTCATCAACTATTCGGAGGAACAAATTACGGGACATCCGATATCTACGACGAAACTAGCGATCATTAAAGCGGGGATTATCTGAAAAATAATCAAGAAATAAATTATTATCAGCACCTTCACGATCTCGATTGATTACCAAAAATAATTATATATATTTTGTTACAATTATAACTTATANATCATTTTCACTAAATTTAAATGAGGATGTTGCAGGTGATCCACATCATCACAACGGCCTAGTGGGGTTAAGAAAGCAAAGATGAAGAGAAAAATGACGAAGATTATATGAAGACAATCCAATCAGAAAATAATCGGATGCTTGAGGCAATGAATAATGCAACCGAGGCAAAAAAAGAAGTTTTGACTGTTCAAAAAGAAAAACTAAGAGTTCAACTCATCGTGAATTTATGCGATAAGAACAACAACAAATAATGTATAAAAGAATTCAACAATATCTACAGTCACAACCACAACAATCCTCGGCCCCATTCACTCAATACTATAATGATTTTGGTGTATTTGGAAACGGCATACCTCCCTACTAAGTTATTATGCTATTTACCATAGTTTCAATTATGTATTTTAATTTAATGTATTTTTAATTTTCATGTATTTCCAATTTTAATGTATTTTCAATTTTCACTTTTCAATTTTAGCAACATCTAATATTTTATATTCGCACCTTTCAATTATAGCAACATCTAATATTTTATATTTGCACCATTCATTTTTTGAGATGATTATATATTTTTTGTACAATTATAACTTACAATAAACTTAACTTACAATTTTACATAAAAATAATAAATGCACGAAAATTAATTTATCAAAATTATACGCCAAAGTTAAGATGTAAAATTAATATTATAAATATATTACATAAATATAATTAGGTATATATAAAGAGTTAAATTAAAAGAGTTAAATAATAAAATATGCATGCATAGTAATGGGGGAGATGAATAGTGTTTAACCCAAAAAATAGTTTTCAAGGTCAAAGCAATAATTTTATATGATGGGCCACAAGCAACCGATTCAATCCGAAAGATATAAATTTTCGTTAATGNAACGTGATAGAGAAGTGAAAAATAAATTCAATGACAGATAATATAATAAAAATAAAGCAGCGAAGAAAGAGTTCTTATTGAATGATCCTTGATAGGATAATGAGCCGAACAGAGCTTGAAGGGCCGAACTATGGCTAACTTGAGAGCAAGATGCTATGAATTACAATGTATAAAATTGTAGAGAAGAAAATTAGAGTCCCTTCATGGTGGTAAAAGTATGTCTATTTATAGGGCTAAATCTATGTAACTATTCTCCTTGAATTATGGGTCCATTATGAGCATTTACTCAATCCATTCATTACTTTTGGAAGACTTGTAACAGCTGTGTAAATGCTGGAATTCTGTAATTGATGAGTTAATTCCGTAATTGATGAGTTAATTCCATAACTGATGAGCTAATTTCGTAACTGATGAGTCAATCCCGTGCCTGTTGAGTCAATCTCGTGCCTGTTGAGTCAATCTTGTAATTGATTGCCTTGTTCTGACCGTTGCAATCATTTATTGCATTTATTAATAGTTGATTTGTAACTGATGGTGTAATGATGGTAAATCCCATATAATCCTAGATTAATTGATTCCTTCCTCATTTGTAATTATGAGATATTCTCCCGTACCTGATCGGGGCTATTTTATGATGATCAGTTCCGAGACTAACAGGCATGGTACGAGTATGCTCGGTCCCGGGGGTGTTTCACATATCATCTTTACATGTCATTCTTCACTTTTGTCCAAACTTTGCTGACACGTGTCACCATTTAATAGACCCACATGGCGGGTAATAGTGTACCTCGTACTTGGAGGAACAAAAACCGGACGAAGGAAAAAAGAGTGCATAACTTAGAGATTCAGATGACAACTCCACCGCTTAGGTTCCTTTCGTCAATAATCGGTTGGTTTACCCCTGTCTTGTTTCGGGGTTTGAAGACAAATGTTTGCCTTATGTTTGCAAAGTTTGATATATAAATTTTGGCTTTATTTTCTGCCTATTTTAATGCATGGGTTTTTGTTTCACCCTTTGTTATTTAACTTTGCATTAAAAATGCTTCAATGCTTCGTGACTTTTTTGAATAAGCACGAATTATAAAAGGGGCGCTTTTATGAACGACACTTAATGAAGAAGACGTCTCAACTTCATAGTGGTGTAAACATACGAAAGAAGAAATAGGAACACACATGTTTCGTAACTGTTTTCTTTACAACAGATTTGTAAAAAATTCAAGGGTATATCTTGAAACCCATGATTAAATATTGCCTTTAACCTAAACATTCGTAAGATTTTGAAATTTACATCCACGAGTGTATTCTTCACAGGTTTTTTGAATCAGGCTTGCGTTTGTGGCTCGTGACATTGCTCTTAACTTTCGATTTGTTAGGTAGACCTTAGGCTTGACTTGAATTCTGATTTTTCTAGTCTTCTTTGCCTTCCATATATATAGTCCCCCAAGTGTTAGAGCTTTGAAGTATGAAATCTCGAGCATTTGATTATTCCTTCCATGTGGTCCATTTCCTGGAAAGGAAAAACATACGGAACTCGAAAACGATGATGGCTCGATCGCGAGACTGTTTGATCCGGACGATATTTCTCAATAAGAGCTCGGAGTTGCTTTCAGAGCCAGTGATATCAGTAGTAGATCGGAGACTAGCACATCTGGCTTGATTTTCTTGGGCTGTATAGTTTTCTTGGATTTGATCAATCGTTAAATCAATATTTTTGCTCTAAGTCCCCCAGCTAATTCAAGCCCTGTAGCATATGCTTCATACTCGGCTTTGTTGTTAGTAATAAAATAACTTTTATGAATTATCTAACTAGTTTCCCTGATATGCATTAAGCATTGTGTGTAACTCGGGAAATTTAGTACTTGTGGACCTAATTGTGTAGAAGGTCTATATCCCGAGAATTATCCCAGAAATAACATCTACTTTCTTTTCAGCTTCGGATAATATGTTTGAGCTAAGATTAATCATGAAATCTGCTAAACTTGTGATTTTATAGTCATACGTGGCTGATAAATAATACCATATTCACTAAGTTCGACTACTCATTTAGCTAGCCTTTCTCACAGTTCATGTTTATGCAAAATGTTGCGTAATGAAAATATAGTGACTACGAGAATTGAATGACATTGAAAATAAAGCCTTAGATTTAGGGCAGCTACAACTAATGCCAACTTATCAAAATGTAGATATGTTGTCACGATCCTAAAACCGACCCGGCCGTGATGGCGCCTATCTTGAAACTAGACCAGCCGACACGATTCGCAAATCAAACCATCATTCTATAAAAGTAATTTTTAAGCCATTAATTAATAAGAAATCTCATTGTATAAATCTAAATAACCAGTGCAGAATAAATACACAAGCCCGACATCGGGGTGTCACAAGTCACGAGCATCTACTAAGGTCTGAATACAACGAAGAGTCTGAAAATATACTAAAAATAGTCTAAGAAAGACAAGAGGGAGAAGAGCAGGGCTGCGAACGTCGGGCAGCTACCTTGCTAACTCCGATGACTCTGCCACTGAGCAATCAACACCTGCTACCGGGTTTAGAAATACCTGAATCTGCACACAAGGTGCAGGGAGTAATGTGAGTACGCCAACTCAGTAAGTAATAAAAGTAAGTGAAAGCTGAGCAGTAACAAAATAGGTAAACCACGTCATAACGCTACAGCAAATGCAGTACATTTCCAAAATAGTACAGAAATCATTTAATTCGTAAATCAAGCTCAGTTTCAGTAAAACCTTTTAAAACAACTTTCAATAGTTTCAAACGAGTGATAAAACAGTGAGTAAAAATGATAGAAATGTAAACAGCCCCTCGGGCAAAAACATGTACCATAAACTGCCCCTCGGGCAAAATATCAACAGAACCAGCCCCTCGGGCTACCTTACAATAACTCATAATCAGCCCATCGGGCATAACATGAATCAAGAACCGCCTCTCGGGCAAAACATGGATCAATAACAGCCCCTCGGGCAACAACATGAAACAACAACAGCCCCCCGGGCTACATCACATCACTCACACTGGGTACCCGCGCTCACTAGGGGTGTACAGACTCCGGAGGGGCTCCTACAGCCCACGCACTACAATCTGCACGGACAACTCACGTGCTATCACATACCTACGCACTGGGGGTGTGCAGACTCCTGGAGGGGCTCCTATAGTCCATGCGCTATAACAAGCCATCTCGTGGCATAATCAATTAGGCCTTGAGCCTCACATAATCACAAGCAACCTCGTGGCATAAATCAATCAGGCCCTTGGCCTCACATATATCATGAATCAGTAATAACTTGCTGCGGCGTGCAGCCTGATCCCATCATATCCTCACAACACCGGCCATCGGCCTCACTCAGTCAGAAAACCTCTCAAGCCACTCGGGCTAATAGTAAAAATAGGGTGCTCAGCCCAAAATATCATTTAAAGTATCAAAACGGAGTAAATACGGCTAGGTTATGAAATCAATAAAATACAGCATGATTGAGTACAAATATTAAGTCAAAACAGTGAGAAATAGTAGTAAAAGCCCCTAAGGGTCCAAATAGTTGCCACTAGGCCCAAATATGGCATTCCGCCCAAAATATAGTAATACTTTCCAAAACACAATGATATCAAATAGTTTTCAATCAAATACGCGACTTAATAGTCGTACGGGATAGACCAAGTCACAATCCCCAACGGTGCACGACCCCACGCTCGTCGTCTAACGTTTGTGTCACCTCAAAGTAGCATAACGATGTGAAATCCGGGGTTCATACCCTCAAGACAACATTTACAATCATTACTTACCTCAATCCGAATGAAATTCTACTCTGTAATGCCCTCGCCGCTCGACTCGGCCTCCAAATGCTCTGAATCTAACCAAAATCAGTATATTATCATCAATATACGCTAAAGAAATGAATTCCCTATGAGAACTATCAAATTAGACCAAAAATCCCAAATTTGGCTCAAACCCGGCCCCCGGGCCCACGCTTCAGAATTCGACAAAACTCATAAAATCCGACAACCCATTCAACCACGAGTCCAACCATACAAAAATTACTAAATTCTGATAACAATTCGGCCTCCAAATCTTTAGATCTAATTTTCAAATCCCTAGGTCCAAATCCCAATTTACACCTCAAAAATATGTAATCTAGTCGGATTATTCGATGATAATTCAATATTATGGAGTAGAAATGATCACAAGTGATTTACCTCAAGATTTCCCATGATTTCTTGCTCAAAAATCACCCCAAGCCATGTTCTTTCACCAAAAAAATGTCAAAATGAGCTAATAAACAGAATAGCATTAATAAACCCGATTCTGGTCGCTACAAGCCATTTCCGGTCGCTAAAAGTGGTCCAATCTGGTCGCTAAAGGTGCACACCAGATCTGATGCACCAGCAGTCTTTAATTTCACTAAAAAGGCTCTAACTCCAGCATACGAACTCGGAATTCGATGATTCTTGTTTCTATGAGTCACAAATAATAATACAAACATAGTCCTTCAATCGAAACTCAATCCGGAGCTCATTTGCTCAGTGTGATACCCATTTCGCTCGTTAAACAATTAACTCATGATTCGCGTCAAAAACCCAATCGCGACTTGATTAGATTAGACCAAACTTTCCCGATCACTCCTATAATTCATTATCAAAATTCTGGAAGTCTCGAAATCAAATTTCGATCTCTAGAACTAAAAATGAACCTTTGGATCATTACATGCTTATGCTCAAAACGCCAAAATCTTCCAAAAACTCTTGCAAAACTTATCCGAGCCTCATGGGACCCCGACCAAATATGCCAACACACCCCATAACATCATTCAAACTTGTTCCAACCTTCAGAATGCTCAAAACAACATCAAAACATCGAATCACCCTCGGATTCAAGCCTAAGAATTCCAAAACTTCCGAATACCGAATTCGATCAAAAGTCTATCAAACCTCGTCCGAATGACCTGAAATTTTGCACACACGTCAGAAATGGCACAATGGACCTAGTCCAATTTTCAGAATTCCATTCCGACCCTGATATCAAAATTTCCACTGCCGACCGGAAATTGCCAAATTTCCAATTTCGCCAATTCGAGCCTAAATCTACCACGGACCTCCAAAATACATTCCAGACGCGCTCCCAAGTCCAAAATCACCTAACGGAGCTAACCAAATCATAGAAATCCAAATCCGAGACCGAATACTAAAAAGTCAAAACTTGGTCAAACCTTTCAAACTTAAAGCTTCAAACCGAGAATTGTTCTTCCAAATCTATTCCGATTATCATGAAAACCAAAACCAACGATTTACATAGTCATAATACATCACACGAGGCTAGTCATGCCCAAAAACTGGCGAGCAAAGTACAAAAACTCAAAACGACCGGTCGGGTCGTTACATATGTAGTTTCCGTATCTAAGAGCATTTCATAATAGATAGGCGAATGTGTACCTTTATCTTCTTGAATTAAAATTGCATTTTCGAGACACCGGAGACAATTTGGTGTACCAGCAATCATCTTTCTCCTCGGAATTTTGAAAGTAATGATGCATTGTTGTTAGCTCGCAAGTTCGAATGATTCGACTTTTCGGACTAAACCGATCTTTCGAAGTTCTGTAACTTTATCTTTTATTATTTGACTCTAGTTTCTTCTTTTGCTTGACCGGATTATACCGTGGGTCAATATTGAGCATATAAACCTTTACCTCCGATGGTATACCTGTTATGTTAGCATGGAGGCAAGCAATGCAGTTTTTGTTAGCATGTAAAAGTTTAATCAACTTACCTTTAAATTTGGTATCGAGTCTCGACCAACGTAAGCCTTCCTATTTGGGAAGTCAATGATAATTTCTGGTTCTTCAGCATTTGACCTTGTGGCTTCTGATTCCTTCGGTTCAATGATTGCTTCCGAAAATATTTGTATAATTGTCCAAGGTTATTAATGAACCTTCCTTCCTCGTGGTCTATTCCATCCCGCAGCTATCTCTTCTTTTTTAGTTGTTAGGTGTGGTATCTTTGTAAGTAATCTCGTGGGTGTTTTACCCATGTTATTCCTAATCTTCATTCTTCTCTTGTGGAATTTTGCAACTTAGCAAGGCAATTCCTTACATGTTCGGGTAGATCCGGATCTTTTCCAGCCCGCGAAGAAAATCTCGTATCTCTTTGCTCGAACCTATTTTTTAGATTTTCACGTTTAGATTCGGATCACCCAAGAATCACATATGTTTGATCACCGGACCTGTTTTGACTTTCAATTGAATGAGCGTGTCTTTCTCTATTCGGAGCTTTGTATTATATCGAATTTAAATTTTACTCCTCAGTTCCTGGAAGGTCCGGCGTTATTCTTCTGACTCCTTCAATCGGATCCGGAATCACCTCGGTTTGGTTTTCGAACCTGTTTGTGGACATCTTAGTAGTGTCGATTCGACTTACCATGTCTTCTTCTATTTAAATCCCGGTGCTGTAACGGTTATGCATATCATTCTCATAGGATAGATAGAAATTCCCGGAGGTGTTCTATCCGCTCCCTATGTTCCTTGATCTATTTCTGTAAGGTTAGAACTAAATTTTGCAAATTAAAATTACCTGGTGTATCTGAACCTCATGTTCCGAAACTGTTTCGTACAAATCCCTTATAATCAGTTCTGGTACTAATAGTTGCGGTACCAATATACCGATGTACATTCTCCATTTTCTCTGCTTGTTGCTTCCTTATCATTATC
The DNA here is from genome assembly GCF_001879085.1 of Nicotiana attenuata. Taxonomy (NCBI): domain Eukaryota; kingdom Viridiplantae; phylum Streptophyta; class Magnoliopsida; order Solanales; family Solanaceae; genus Nicotiana; species Nicotiana attenuata. The sequence continues at coordinate 15,045 of NW_017675515.1, read as the reverse complement.
ATGGCTATTCTTCCCTTTTTATTTTGCATGATAAATCCATCTCCAACTTGGTTGTCCTTAACTGTGTTGATTGGCAAATTTTAGCCATCATGAAGGTTTAAACATAAAACAAGTGAATATTAACAAAAATTGTTACTATCTTTGGATGAATAGCAAATTTGCTTGACTTCCCGGTAACAGAACCAAACTATTTAACCCAAAAAATAGTTTTCAAGGTCAAAGCAATAATTTTATATGACGGGCCACAAGCAACCGATTCAATCCGAAAGATATAAATTTTCGTTAATGCAACGTGATAGAGAAGTAAAAAATAAATTCATTGACAGATAATATAATAAAAATAAAGCAGAGAAGAAAGAATTCTTATTGAATGATCCTTGATAGGATAAAGAGCCAAACAGAGCTTGAAGGGCCAAACTATGGCTAACTTGAGAGCAAGATGCTATGAATTACAATGTATAGAATTGTAGAGAAGAAAATTAGATTCCCTTCATGGTGGTAAAAGTATGTCTATTTATAGGGCTAAATCCAAGTAACTATTCTCCTTGAATTATGGGTCCATTATGAGCATTTACTCAATCCATTCATTATTTTTGAAAGACTTGTAACAGCTGTGTAAATGCTGGAATTCCGTAACTGATGAGTTAATTCCGTAACTGATGAGTTAATTCCATAACTGACGAGTTAATTTCGTATGATGAGTCAATCCCGTGCCTGTTGAGTCAATCCCGTGCATGTTTAGTCAATCTCGTGCCTGTTGAGTCAATCTTGTAATTGATTGCCTTGTTCTAACCGTTACAATCATTTATTGTATTTATTAATAATTGATTTGTAACTGATCGTGTAATGATGGTAAATCCCATATAATCCGGGATTAGTTGATTCCTTCCTCATTTACAATTATGAGATATTTTACCTGATCCGGGCTATTTTATCATGATCACGTGCTCACAGTACGAGTATGTTCGGTTCCGGGGGCGTTTAACATATCATCTTTACATGTCATTCTTCACTTTTCTCCAAACTTTGCTGACACGTGTCATCATTTAATAGACCCACATGGCGGGTCTATTTTTCACTAATATAAATAGTGTACCCCGTACTTGGAGGAACACTATTCATCCCCATTTTGGGGGCAAAAATGGGGAGGGTTGGAACTTTATTATCGCAAAAGTTACCCCATTTTAAAGGTCAATTTTGTGCGATTTTCTTTATTAATATAAAAAATTACATTAAGATTGTGAGCACGTGATTTTTGCTGCGCTTAAATTACTCCTATAGAATTCATTAAAATTAGAATTTTTCTTTTAGTATTTGAATTTTTAGGAATTAACGGCATGATTTTGTGTTTTGTTTGCATTTTTGTGTGCATTTTTAGTTGTCATAAAAAATAAAATGAAAAATTACAAAAAATAGCACACTTGCATTTAGGACTTAATTCTATATTCTAGATTGATTAAACATCATTGAAATAAGAGAAAAAAAAAATAATAACAAAAATAATCCTTTTATATTTTTGGTTCCTTTAATTTTACTTTTGTCTAATTTTCCTCTTAAAATTAGAATCTAGTTAATTTTAGGAAATTTAATTAGTCTCATTTAGAATCAAATCAGGTTTTGGCTATTTTTAATTTCGCATTTAATAAAATCCAAAATTCAAAAAATATTACAAAAGAAAAAGAAGAAAAACAAATAAAAGAAATTGAAATAAGGAAGTAGGCCATCAATTTTGGGCCAAATCAGGTTGAAATGGCCCAAGACCCCTTCTATATCCACTTCAAAATCGGCCCAAATCCCCTTTTTACCCAGTCCAATTTTCCAGCCCCTTAACCACTCAAACGACGTAGTATCATACCAATACTACGTTGTTTTGAGATCTTAAGTTCCAATCAATCCTGTCCATTCATCTCTTATCATCCAATGACCCATAATTCGTCTTGATCTTGAATAAAATTGTCCTAAAAACAGAAAACCCTAGAGACCAATGCCTTCCTCCTCGTACCCACTGTCCCCCGCCGGCTCCGCCGCCGGAAATCGCCTCACGGCGGCGGCCGGTCTCCAATCCCGTTCAAATTAACACCGTAGAACCGCCTTCCTCCCCTCTTCTAAGCTCCCAAACCTTTGCCCTCGAATCCCAACCAAACGCCCCAAATATTTGAAACCCTAGGCGCCGCCACCACCGTGTACGGTGGCGCCGTCACCCAAACCATTCCAAAATTATACCAAGGCCTCCCCTCACCCTCCTCTACTTAAATCCCCAAGCTATTACCCCAAGATCCAACTGAAAAGTTTCAAATCCTAGATCTAGGGTTTGCTATCAAAACTGTTTGAAGTTCACCAGTGTTAGAGTGGTTTTAAAATCGTGTTATGTGTTTGTTCTTGGCAAGAACAAACACATAACATCATTTGAGAACCAAATTCGATTTCAAGCTGTTTCAAATCCCAAAATCAGTGAGTTCCTGCTTGATTCGATTTCTTTTTAATTCTGTTCTGATTTTATTTGCCCTAGCGTTGGTCTTGATTTGTTTAATTGTCTGTTTTGTTGATCCTATTTTATGATTCCTGATTCTTTTCGTTTAATTGTTGTTTGAATCTGTTCTATTAGGCTTGAATTTTCGTTTTATTTTTAGGGCGATCCTGTTAGTCAATCTTATTTAGCCATGGCTTGATTTTCTTTATTATTTCAGTGTCTGGTTTAGATCCTTATTGTTGCTGTTAGTGCAATGGTTTGAATGCCAATGATTGTAGTTCATCTTTTGATTAGGCTTAATTTCAGGATTGGTTAATTTGTCTAATTAGTTAATCTTAGGGTTGATTTTAGCCTTAGTTGGTTAATCATAGTTAATAATGTTTGGTTATAGCTGAAAGTTCCTAGTTGGTTAATCATGGTCATTTGACCAAGTTCGAGAGGGGTTTGGGTTAGTTTAGTATAGGATAGTAAATTCAGTTTGAATAAAGGGCTAATGTAGGTATTTTACCTAAGAAATTTGTTAGTAACTGAAACTAGAACACCCTAGGCTCTTCTAGAAGAGGGTTTTTAGTTAAAACTTTAGAACTTAGTGCAGTAACTTGGGCAACAAGCCAAAAGTTTAGGGACTAATGTATAAAAACTGAAAATAAAAGAGGGGGAAAATGGGTAATGAAATCTAGAAGCTTCCTTCCCCATTTCTGCCTATAAAAGGCAGTCCCCTTGCCTTCTTCTACAAGTTTGAACACCCAAAAAATCCTCCAGCAAGTTCAGATCTGTAAATCCCCCCCCCCCCCCCCAAAAGCTTTCACAAGCTTTGAACCCCTGAAAATTTTAAATTCAAAAAAACCAAAGTCCAAAAACTGTATTTCAAGCAATCTGAAAAGTTCTTCCCTTAGATTAGATCATTAGCTCCTCAAAAACCAAAAAAAATATAACACAAAACTCCAAAAACACTGTTCTATTTGAAATTTTTAGGTTAATTTCGAGTTTTAGTGGTTTATTTGCATCTTCTAGCTTAGGGTCTGATTGCTGAAGTTTTCTGAAGTTTCCTGGGTAATTTTGATTGTGTTTGGGTTCAATCAAGGCTGTTCTGGGTGTTTTATTAGTGCTGCACCTCTGTCATTTGTTCCTGGGCTTTAGTGATATTGTTTTGAGTTCCAAACTGTTCTCCTGCTGTTTGACACTGCTATTTACTCAATCTGCTGCTGACTTCTCCTTCCTCTTATTGTATTTCAATCTCCAGGTACACACATTCAATCTACCTTGATGTGGTTTTGAAATTGGAAATGGAATAAAATCCATATATGAACCTGTTTCTGATGCATGCTCAAATGAATTCAGTATACATCAGTAGTTGTATGGACGCAATTGACACATGTATTTGACTAGTATAACTTAAATTTGTATTTACATGAACCATGGACTGTATAACTGGACTGAATAACTGGACTGTTTGAGACTTTTGGGCTGATGATTGTTCAACTAAGTGTTAGCCTTAGTATAGCATAGCTTGATCTGATGTGTTAGTTCGATTTTTTTAATTGAAGACTGTTACGAGTCTGAAACTGATTTTGAAATCATAGACATCCGTCTGTGACTGATGATTGGATATTCAAATTGTCATGATAAGTTAGTTGGAACATCAGTTTTAGTATGGTTAATTCAAGTGTAGCTGTCATATCCTTTAGAAGGTTAAATTCGGAATAAGCTACTGATTCGAAATTGAATTTAAAATGAACTGCTTGTTTGTATTAGTGTTAGATCAAACATATTTTATAGTTCAAATGCAGTAAATAGTTTAATTGTTCATCTATAGGTTTAAGTCACGCATAAAAATCCATAGAATGTGTTGATTGAAACTGATTTGGTTTTGAAATCTCACATTCAATACGGTTGGTTAAGTGTATAAGTCGAATATTCCTGTGATGATTAAGTTCAATGTTATCTGATAAAAATCAATATTTAGAATTATAACCAGTCTTCCATTTAAATAGCTGCGAATCAAAATCAATGGTTAGAAATCCATATAGAAATCAATATTTAATTGTGGGCTCATGTAGGCCAAAACCTGGCAGCCTCTTACTTAAATGAGATTTGGGCCTAGAAATTTGTATGCCAAGGGCCCAACGCAGGGCAGCTTTTCATAAAGCCGACGATTTTTCATATTCCTGGGCTTATCTTCAAGGCCCAAAAGTGCTGAGGGCTGGAATTTGTATTAAGGTTATGTGATTAAATTTGTAACATAGGATTTGGGCCTTCTAGTTAAGTAGCATGATTGAATTAAGAGGTTTTCCTCCTGTTCAAGTGTGGACTTGAACTGGAGGCCCAAATTCCTTGATTACTTTTAATAATCGTAATTGACAAAACTAATTAATTAGGTCTCGTTTTTAGAGACAATCCATACTAGAAAATAATAGTCCCTTTTAGGCCGGCCTTTAAATAATTAAATGAGGTGAGCCACGCCAAATAAAATCCATAAATTGTGTGGCCCTCTTTAAATGCTTATAATAAAATACTTAGAATTCGGGATGTGCCGTTTAGCGAATTTTCACGGCCTCCCGCGAACTTAATAACACGTTAGTCGCTTTAGGCGCGCTTTTTAATAATCTTACCTTCCTAAATTCGGGTGTGCATTTCATGTGACCCAAATCCAAATCCCAAAACGTTTAATAAAATGTGTCGAGGGTCCGGGTGCATTTCATGTAACGTGATCCGAAAACATATTTTAAACGACGTTCAATTTCTTAAAAATTTAATTAAAAGCGGTAAATAATTTCAAAATTGCACTATAGGATGACATGTATAAAAATCAGATTTTTAGCCAATTATAATAGTTTAAGCGACCGTGCTAGAACCACGGGATCCGGGGGTGCCTAACACCTTCCCTCGGGTCAACAGAATTCCTTACTTAGAATTTCTGGTTCGCAGACTCCAATTGGGAAGTCGAAATTTTCCTCGATTTGGGATTCAAATTAAACCAGTGACTTGGGACACCAAAAGCCAACCCTATCCCAAGTGGCGACTCTAAAAAAATAATCTCATTTCGAATAATGTCACTTTAAATGGAAAAACTCCCTTATACATTATCTTTCGAGGTAGGTGTGTAAAAAAGGAGGTGTGACAGCTCTGGCGACTCTGCTGGGGATACGAACCCAGAATTTCGGTTTAGGGTTCAAGAATTCGAGCTTAGAATAGCTATTATATTTGGTTTGATTTATTATCTGATTTTCCTACATGTTTCATGCTAAATGTGCTAAATGCTTTACCGCTTTGATATTATCTGAATTGTATATATAAAACTGTTACGAAACCCTTCTCTTCTCATCTTCGGGGATGTGCTCGCTGGTCGAGACTCCCTATTCTGTTAGCGTCATACCTTAAAGTAAGAAAGAGGCCGGACAAGTTACTAAGCCGGATGGCCTTTTGGTTCCCGGTACGTAGCCCCCTCCTCGACTCGAGCTGTCCGCTTGGGTACACGGTCTAAAACATATACCTAGGTTTTGAACCTAGCATAACTCGACCTCATGTCGGATCCCTAGTAGGAGCGTTTGTTTGCATCACGTGCATTTGACTTAGGGGACTCAACACAGGGGTTGGGTCCGTCTAGGATAGGTGACCTGAAATGAAAAGACCATCCTGATGCATCTTACGTGCTAGTTGTGCATTTATTTGCTCAGCTTTGCATGTTGACCGGCTTGTATAAGAGAAAATTGAGAAAAATAGCAGTGTTAGGACTAAGTGAGGGTAACCACTTGCTTTGACAAACTAATGCCCCAATAGTACTGAAATGCTTTTCTTAACGAATACTTGGTTTTGACAAAACGTTTTGCCCGAACTACGCTGGTTTGATTCTCACCGGGTGTGAGATACGTAGGCAACCCTCATCGGGTCCAACCTCCCTTTTGCAAAAATAGCCAAAAAAATACCGAAATAAGTCGGGTGATGCCATTCTTGTTTTAAAATAAGCCGAATGTCCCCAAAAGGACGCCGGAAGGCTGTTTTTGCAAGAACAGCCTTGGGTCATTTTCAATGGTTAGCAGGTAGAGCCTTAAAATCTTCCTCCCAGAAGTGCTGAAAGGCCGTATCTGCAAAATTTTCCTTTAGGTCAAAATTTTGAAAACTAGCCACTTTTTCCTTTAGGTCAAAATGAGTCATTAAATCACTTTAAATAGCCACTTTTCTTTAGGTCAAAATAAGTCATTAAATCACTTTAAAAAAATGTACAGGATGAGTAAGACTGACATTGAAACCTTCTCAGTCCTGAGTGAGATCCCTTTGAAGCTTCACATGTGGTGGAATGACCTAGGAAAGGGTAGCAGAGAAACGGTGGTAAAGTTCTGGGCGGTCTCGTCGGGATATTGAACATTAAGCCAAGGCTGGATATTAATGAAGCATTGATACCTTTTTGGGACCCAACTCGCAACGTGTTCCGGTTCTCGGACTTCGAGCTTACACCTACCTTAGAGGAAATGGTGGGATATGCGGGTCTGAACAGAAACCTCAGGGGTCGATATCCATTGGCACCAAGACCGGTAACCCTCCACAGATTTCTGGACTTATTGAGTATTAGCCGGGATATTCAGGATAAGAATCTATTAGAAGGATATTGCACTCTTCACTTCTTGTACCACCGATATGGCAACCCGCAAGGTTTCGAGGAGCATAACACCGGTTTGACACACGCCGGAAACAAAGATAAATGGGAGGCCCGACGGGAATTGGCTTTCATGGTAGCTTTTATGGGGGTCGCGATCTGTCCACGAAAAGACGGTCACATAGATATTGGCCTTGTAGGAATGTTGGATGTTGCCATAAAGAAGTCTAACAGCACGGTGGTTCCCCTGATTGTGGCTGAAATGCATCGAGCTTTGGCCAAATGCCGAGAGGGTGTAAAATTCTTTCAGGGATGTAATCTATTGCTACAGCTATGGATACAGGAGCACCTTTGTCACCGCACGGGGTATATGAACTATGGTTTAACCGGGCTGAGTTGTATTGAGGAGTTTGGAACCCGGGTAACAGGTATTGAGTTCCCCGAGGGCACCGAGGCTTGGCTATCATGTTTGAGATCTTTGACTGCTGACAAAATTGAGTGGGCTTTCAGATGGCTTCCCGTTACTGAGGCAGTGTATACATCAGCTGAAGTGCCTTACATTCTCTTGATGGGAATTTGGAGTATCCAACCCTATGCTCCTTACCGAGTCTTGAGGCAATTGGGAAGATTCCAAACCGTCCACGGTGATGAAGACCTGAGCAAACAAGTCATCGAATTAGGCCCGAAAGCTGCCTTTCCGGAAGGGAAAATCTGCCAGATATGGAATGAATGTAGGTATCTTGAGCCTAAAACCATAGTGCGGGATCAGGCTAAAAGCGAAGTGGACCCCAAATATTTGGTCTGGTTCGGCAAAAGATTTCAAATTCCTGAGAGACCCGCCAAAAGGCCACATGTACAATGATTTACTGACGGGACCCAGGTACAATGGGATTGGCTAGCCAAAGAGAATGAATACAGGGCCCGAATAGGAGCATTGGAAAAACAGGTTCAGGAAAGGAGGCGGTCCGATGAGAGGTTGATAAAAGGGCTGAAGAAGCAAGTCTTAGAGTGCCAGGAAGAGTTGGAGAAATCTGAAGGGAATATGGAAAAAAACCGGGCACAGTGGGCAAAGAATACAGAGGAAAGAGCCCAATTTGTGCAAAAAATGAAAAGAAATTACGAGGGAACCATTGCTAATCTGAAAAGAAAAATGAACACCCTTGAAGATCAGGCAGCCCGGCAGGACAAAGATTTTCAGGCTGAGAAGGAACAGTGCTATAGGCTAATGGCCGAGATGGAGAAAGAAATAAAGCTGTTGCAAGACCATCATTTCCACGACCCCCAGGTGTTAGAAGCTCGCAACCAGCAGATAAGCCGACTACTCCAGGAAAAAGGCCAGATCAGGGAAAGAATTAGAGGCATTGCAGATTATATTGTCATGAAATGTCAAGCCGGCGAAAGGATGGGTCGTACCACTTTCTTTGCTACAGTGATGATATTTGTTCGTCAGGTTATGAATGATTTGGAGTAGTTACAAAGGGGTCTTGCACGTAGGCCCGCGGCGATGCCGAATGATGCCCCGTGGGCCCCAGGATTTGAAGCTTTGATGTACTCTTGATCTAGTTTTAATCATCGAGTCTGTATTTTGTTATTTTGAGTCTGTTTTTGTAGTTTCCTTTTCAAGAAAAACAACTAATCTAGTAGCTTTGTAATCGGGGTTTTATTAATGAAATTTGAAAAATTCCAAAATTATTTCCTTATTTTTGCGTTTATTTGCAAGAACTACGCTTGGTCTGATTCATGCGGGGTCATGATATGTAGGCAATCTCCATAGGATTCGACCGTAACCAAAAGAAAAAGAAAAAGGAAAAGAAGAAGAAGAAGAAGAAGAAGAAGAGAGAAAATGAAAGGAAAAACAAGAGAGGAAAGGGAAAGAAAAGAGCGGAAAAACAATGAAAGAAAAAGAGAAAATGAAAGAAATTCGAGGAAAGGAGGGAATAGGAACAAGAAAAACCAAGGCAAAAGTGAAAAGAAGAAAAGAAGGAAAAGAGAGAAAAGAGTTGCATAGGGAAACAACAGAAAGGCCGGGATGACGCAAGCAGCCGAGCAAATGCATAATAGAAACGGTTAACTGCTTAGGTGCATTCACTCCCCAATGTACGGTTACCAATCTATTGAAGCCCTAATCTCTAACAAAACTGTTGTTGATGTTGAGTCCAGGCAGGTGGTTAGTTGATCGGCATTCTGGCAACCCACTCCTACAATACCCGGTCTAAGAACAAGTCAAACATGGTCACTCAGGAAATAGAGGCAAGCATCGTTGACCCGTCGAGAGAGGAGGAAGAAGTGGATGTTAACGCAATGAAAGAGGAGATGTATAAGTTGAAGCAACAAATGGCCGAAATGTATCAGGCCTGGTCAAAGGGACATCCACCACCGGCTTACCCTGCTAACCCTGCTTACGTCCCACTGTTGGCTCAACCTCAGGAGCCCCCTACTGTGAACTCATCTCCAGCTTCTCCTACTTATCAACAGTGCTATGGAACCACCTCTCAAACACCACCACCTCCACCACCCAAACAAATCCCGTACCCACCTCCGCTAGTTGCTCATGTGTTTGTGGCACCCCACCCGCTGCATTACACCGATCATCTAGTGAACCACTATTTCAGACTCATGACAACCATTACTACCCTCCAGAGCCCACCTTTGAAGCTCCTGAACCATATTCCTACACCCCTCACTTTGAGCTCCCGGCAGAAACTAAAATGCCACTTAAGAGCCCGGAGCAGGAAGAGATGTTTCGAAAAGTAAAAAGCCTGGAGCAATCCTTCAGGAACATGCAAGGACTAGGTGGCCAAGTCAGTGTGGCTTATAAGGGTTTATGTCTGTTCCCAGATGTTCAGCTACCAGCAGGGTTCAAGATGCCTAAGTTCGATTTGTATGACGGACATGGTGATCCGGTAGCACATTTGAGAGGGCTTTGCAGTAAGATGAGAGGGGCGGGTGGAAAAGATGAGTTACTGATGGCGTACTTCAGCCAGAGTTTGAGTGGGTCTGCATTACAATGGTATACACGACAGGACCACGGCAGGTGGTACACTTGGGACGACCTGGCGCAAGCGTTCGCTTGTCACTTTCAGTACAATCTTGAAATCATTCCAGACCGTCTGTCACTGATAAAGCTCGAGAAAAAGCCCGGGGAAAGCTTCAGAGAATATGGGTTCCGTTAGAGAGAGCATGCCGCGAGGGTTGACCCTCCAATGAAAGAAAGCGAGATGGTTGATTACTTCTTGCAGGCTTTGGAGCCCACCTACTACGGTCACTTAGTGTCAGCAGTGGGAAAATCTTTCAACGAGGTAGTAAAACTGGGAAGTATGGTGGAGGAGGGGCTTAAATCCAACAAAATCATGAGCTATTCGGCAATAAAGGCAACTACCTAGGCTATCCAAAGCGGCACCGGAGGAGTATTGGGGAAAAAGAAGAAAGAAGATGTTGCGGTAGTTGAATCGAGGGCTTGGTCCAGGGGCCCATTACCATATTATAACCCGCCTTGACCCCATCACCAAACCTACCCACACACTCCATATAGCCCACCACAACACTATTACCCACCTCCTGATCCCCACTTCTCTGTCCACCACGCCTAGACATACCCCCAACCTCCTACCCACGCGCAATGGCGCGCACCCACCCCACAAAATACTTACCCAGCTGCCCAAAACACCTACCCACCTCCAAGAGCCAACAAGAACCCCCATGGAACAGGTTTTCGGGCTAACCAGACTTTCAAGCAAGAGAGGATGCAGAAACAGAAGACTTTCACCCCTTTGGGAGAGTCATACACCAGTTTATTTCATAGGCTAAAGCAGTTGGGAATGTTGAGTCCAATTGAAGCTAAATTACCAAATCCCCTTCCAAGAAATCTCGATCATTCATTAAGTTGTGAGTATTGTTCGGGGGCACGACGCGGAGAAGTGTTGGAAATTGAAAACGGCCATCCAGGAGCTCATTGATACCCGCCGAATTGAGGTACAAGCCCCGGAGACGCCTAACATCAATCAGAACCCACTGCCAGCCCATCACGAGGCCCGTATGATTGAGTTAGTACAAAAGGGAGAGCATAAGAGGCCTTCACAAACCGTAATGATGATCAGGGCTAGTGAGGACAGACTGAATGAGAAGCCAACTAGTGGGAGGACATTGATCAAGGTAGAAGAGACAGTTAGTGAACCGGTTGCAGTGGTACAGAAGGAGTCTTCGAACAGTGTTGCAATAAAACAAGAACCAGTTGTGGTGGTGAAGAAGGAGTCTTCGAGCAGTATTGCAGTAAAACAAGAGCCAGCTAAAGTGGGGGTGTCGGGGGTAGTTGCCAAGCCCGTTGTGATCGTGAAAGGTGTTCGCACAGAGCCGGTTATCATCAAGCCAATAACTCAGTTACCAGTAATCAGTGAAAAGGCCGTTCCATGGAATTACGGCCGAGTGATAGTAATGTATAAGGGGAAGGAAGTCAAAGAAGAAGTTTGTGAAACTCATAGGCTTACTTGCTCAGGAAGATGTTTTGTCCCTGAAGAGCTGAGAAAAGCTAAAACTGCCAAAGATAATCCATTGCCAGTAAAGAATGCCGTAACTGAAGAAGAAGTAGAGGAATTCTTGAAGAAGATGAAAGCGCAAGATTACTCCATTGTAGAACAGCTGAGAAAGACCCCGGCACAGATCTCACTGCTATCATTATTGATCCATTCGGACGAGCATCGCCGGGCATTGAAAATTTTGAATGAAGCCCATGTTCCGGATAAGATGTCTGTGAACCACCTAGAGAAAATAGCAAACAAGATTTTCGAAGTTAACAGGGTTACATTCTCTGATGATGAGCTGCCTTTGGAAGGCACTGAGCATAATAGGGCACTCTACCTCACGGTGAAATGTGAAGACTCTGTGGTCACCCGGGTGCTGATCGACAACGGGTCCAGCGNAGAGCCTTTGACGGTATCAAAAGAGACACCATTGGAGAAATTGACCTAATCTTGACCATTGGCCCGGTGGACTTCGAGGTGACTTTCCAAGTGCTAGACATGGACACGTCCTGCAATTTTCTTCTGGGAAGGCCTTGGATCCATGCTGCAGGAGTTGTACCCTCTACCCTCCATCAAATGGTGAAATTTGAACACGAGGATCAGGAAATCGTGGTTCATGGAGAGGATGACCAGTCAATCTATCGGGACCCATCTGTCCCATGCCTAGAAGCGAGGGAAAGCAATGAACACATAGTTTACCAAGCATTCGAAATTGTGGTGGCGGACCAGCATGAAGAAGGAAACCCGTGTCCCTAACCCTTCCTATCTAATGCCTCGATTATGGTGGCCAAAGAAATGATCGGACATGGTTTCAAGCCAGGGAAGGGACTTGGAAAAGCTCTGCAAGGAATATCCGAACCAGTGACCCTGCCAACAACTGAAAAATGCTTCGGGATAGGTTTTCACCCCACCCCAGATGATGTAGAGTGGGCGGCTGAGAGAAAGAAAGAGGGATGGGTCTTGCCACAGTCACTGCCACATCTGTACGAGACCTTTGTTAAGCCAAAATACAATAAAGAAGAAGAGGATGAGGCCTTTACGGCCGAAGAGATTGAAGAGATATGTGGGGCAATGAGAAAGATATTATACGAAACCCACATGGTTTAGCCGGGAGAGGGCTCCAGCACCGCTGAGGTGCTGTATATGGGACCAAGCGCCAAGCTGCAGAACTGGAAGGCTACGCTATTCCCGATCAGGCAGGAGTCCCGGTAGACTAGCCCTGCCACTTTTCCTGCATCCCGAGTTATTTCAGGGTGTAACTCGGATGTTTCCTTTAGTTTCTTGTCTTTTAAATTCCTGAATGTAAACCCTGTTATCTTTCCAATTCCAAGAAATGAAATCAATATTTCATCATCCATTTTTCTGATTTCTGTTATTTTCCTGTTCATTTTTTCTTTTCAGTTCTAATAATGCGGCTTTAAATAACATGACATGCTTGCGGACTTCATGCCCAAACTCAAACACGCTGTCTAACTGTGAAATAATGAACCAAGAACCAGAATATGACGAAGAAGAGGCTTTTAGGGAAATATATCGAGAATTGGAACAATTTGAGAACAAACTTAAGCCAAATCTGAATGACAGTGAACCGGTTAATTTGGGAACAGCCGAAGAAATCAGAGAAACCAAAATAAGCATTCACACAGATGAGAAAACTCGAGATGCAATAATCCAACTCCTGTTTGAGTATAAAGATGTGTTTGCTTGGTCATATGACAACATGCCAGGACTGAGCGTTGATCTAGTGGTGCATAAATTGCCAATTTACCCCGATTGTCCTCCGGTCCAACAAAAGCAGAGAAAGTTTAAAACTGACATCAGTGATAAGATCAAAGAAGAAATCACGAAACAGCTGAAAGCAGGGGTAATCCGAGTGGTCCGGTACACTACATGGTTGGCCAATGTAGTCCCAGTTCCAAAGAAAGATGGAAAGACCCGGGTGTGTGTGGATTATAGATACTTAAACAAGGCAAGTCCCAAAGACAATTTCCCTTTGCCCAACATCCACATCCTTGTTGATAACTGCGCAAAGCATGAGATATAGTCCTTCGTGGACTGTTACGCAGGATATCACCAGGTGTTGATGGATAAAGAAGATGTCGAAAAGACAGCTTTTACCATACCTTGGGGTACATACTGTTACAGAGTCATGCCGTTCGGTCTGAAGAATGCTGGGGAAACCTACATGAGGGCCATGACCACCATTTCCATGACATGATGCATCAGGAGATAGAAGTATATGTTGACGACATAATCATCAAGTCCCGAACTCAGGATGATCACGTTCGAGACTTGAGAAAATTCTTCGAGCGGTTACGCAAGTATGATCTGAAGCTGAACCCAGCCAAGTGTGCGTTTGGAGTCCCATCCGGCAAACTTTTGGGCTTCATAGTTAGTAGGAGAGGTATCGAGTTATACCCAACAAAGATAAAGTCTATCCGGGATTTGCCTCCTCCGAGAACCAAGAAAGATGTGATGAGCCTGTTGGGCAGATTAAACTATATCAGCCGGTTCATTGCTCAATTGACTTCCACCTGTGAGCCCATATTCAAGTTATTGAAGAAAGATGCAGCAGTCAAGTGGACAGATGAATGTCAAGAAGCCTTCGACAAGATCAAAGAATACCAGTCAAATCCGCCAGTCTTGGTCCCACCGGAGCCAGGGAGACCTCTTTTCTTATATCTGACGGTCTTGGAAAATTCTTTCGGCTGTGTCCTCGGGCAACATGATGTAACCGGGAAGAAAGAACAGGCAATCTACTACTTGAGCAAGAAGTTCACCAGTTATGAAGCTAAATATACTCTGTTGGAGAGAACCTGTTGTGCTTTGACTAAGGTTGCTCAAAAGCTAAGACATTATCTTCAAGCTCACACCACCTACCTTATAACCAGGTTGGATCCTTTGAAATACATATTCCAGAAATCGATGCCCACAAGGAGATTAGCGAAATGGTAGATTCTGCTCATTGAATTTGACATAGTCTATGTCACTCGCACGGCAATGAAAGCCCAGGCGTTGGCAGATCATCTGGCGGAAAACCCGGTGGACGAGGAATACCAACCGTTGAGCACATACTTCCCAGATGAGGAGGTAAATTCAGTAGAAGCAATCTCTGAGGACACTCGTGCTTGGAAAATGTTCTTTGACGGAGCAGTGAATGCTAGAGGTGTAGGAATTGGGGCAATCTTGATCTCACCCACGGGCCAGCACTACCCAGCTACAGCCAGGCTCCGATTCTGCACAAACAATACTGCTGAGTATAAAGCCTCCATCATGGGCATGAATATGGTAATCGACCAAGATGTTGAAGATTTATTGATCATGGGGGATTCTGATCTGATTATCCGTCAAGCCCAGAAAGAGTGAGAGACCCGAGATGTTAAGCTCATTCCCTAGTCGGCGAACTGTGGTGGAACGACCTCGAGCGAAGGTCTTCAAGTCGATAGACTACGAGGTACTATTCC
>NW_017675514.1:17701-65576 GCF_001879085.1 Nicotiana attenuata | reverse complement strand
AAGAAAGTGAAGGGAAAGAAACAAAAGTGGAAGAAAGGAAAGGTTACAACAATGAACGTAGTCGTTTGAACTACGCTTGACTTGATCCCGAGAGGGTACGTAGGCAGCCTCAATGAGGTTCAGTCATAACAAAAGAAAATCCAAACAATCCCCGGGAAGGAAACTGGGGCAGAAGTTATGGTTATTGCATGAGATATGATTCCGAAAGTTGTAATATCAGACCCACGTTTGAATTATTTTGAGCTTCTATACCTCTCTTTCTAAACCCATCCAAAAGCCACATTACGGTCCAAAGAAAGACCTTCTGATCGATCTTAAGAAATGTCAATACAAGCAGGTAAAGTGACTTTTGTTGGGGACAACACTCCAGTGCCAGAAAGAAAATGATGAAATGAGAGAGTCTTATTGGTGAAAACCCTCACGGGCACCATAAGGCGAAGAGAGTTTGAAAGATATTGAAATGAGAGAGTCTTATTGGTGAAAACCCTCACGGGCACTGTAAGGCGAAGTGAGTTTGAGAGATATTATTGGTGAAAACCCTCATGGGCATCGTAAGGCGAACATGAGTTTTCAGATAAGGAAGTCTGTGGTTGAAAGCTGTTTGAAACAGGGTGAAAGAAGAAGGGTTTGGGTTTTGTTAAAAATCGGGCGTGAAAGTATGAGGCAACAAATGTGGTAAGTAACAATTGATTGGACAGACTAGGTTGGGATCCAAAGTGCATGGCATGATCAACGGAATCAGCCTTTCCGCTCAGATAAGTCTGGTCTTTTTCTCTTCATTACCACTCATGCATTTCCAAAGTTTTATATCCTCAAAATCCCTGAGGTCATTGCATTTCATCCTTTTGAAATCTGTCTATAAGACATGTTAGTGTCAGTTCTATTCAAAACAAAAGAAGGGTGTCAAAGCTAACTACCAGCTTCCCAGTTGGGTGGCACAACAAGTTGGAGACATGTCAAAAAGAGTAAAACATGAAGGATCAATAAAGTCAGGGGAATAATCAGACCTTTGCAAGGAAGAGGCAAGGTTCACAGGAAAGGAACAGGAACACCAAACGGTGATATGAAGGAAACATGGGGGTCATCGAGATTTAAGGGTTGAAAGTCAACGGGAAATCGGGGCAAGTCAAAGCAAGTCCAGGAAGCAAGTCAGGGTGGCTGTCAGAAGCGGAAGCATGGCCAACAGAGAATGCCAGCAGCTAGTCACCATTTTACTAACAAAGTTTTCTTTGATTGAAACAGGGGCAGAAATTTTCTTCGTCGTTATTTTGAAATCAGGCGCCCACCTGGATAACAAGGGAATACTTTTCAAAGTCTAACAATCAGGCGCCCACCTGGATAACAAGGGAATACTTTTCAAAGTCTAACAATTAGGCGCCCACCTGGATAACAAGGGAATACTTTTCAAAGTTTCAGCAATCAGGCGCCCACCTGGATAACAAGGGAATACTTTTCAAAGTTTCAGCAATCAGGCGCCCACCTGGATAACAAGGGAATACATTTCAAGTTTAGCAATCAGGCGCCCACCTGGATAACAAGGGAATACTTTTCAAAGTTTTAGCAATCAGGCGCCCACCTGGATAACAAGGGAATACTTTTCAAGTTTTTGCAATCAGGCGCCCACCTGGAGAACAAGGGAATATTTTCAAGTTTTAGCAATCAGGCGCCCACCTGGAGAACAAGGGAATACATTTCAAGTTTTAGCAATCAGGCACCCGCCTGGAGAACAAGGGAATACATTTCAAGTCTTAACAATCAGGCGCCCACCTGAAGAACAAGGGAATACATTTCAAGTTCCGCAATTAGGAGCCCGCCTGAAGAATAGAGGCACATATTGCAAATTGCAGCGGTCAAACATCACCCAGAGGAATGGTGAAACATCTACAATCACAATGCAAGGCAACCACGTAAGAATTCCAGTAGAAAGATACAAGTTCAAAGCAACACAAAGAGCAAGTTAGAAGGCATAGATAGGACCTTTTGTAACTCATAGCTTAGACTAGCTTCTTTTTGTCTTGACACGGTGTAATAAGGAGGTCAGCGAGCAGTAGCAGCAACAACAACAGTGAAATCACAGCTCCTGGTAGTCCCAGCTACCAAACCTTCCCGAACTACACTGACCTGATTCCTGTTTAGCCCAGGATATGTAGGCAACCTCTGAAGCAGGGTGCGGTCAAGCTTTTTCAAAATTGCTTCACACGGAATATGCAACCGGGCAAAAATCATGCATTTCGGCTCACTTGTCTTTGCACGAAAACTCTTCGTGTTTTCGGACAAAGAGGGGCAGCACAAGACCACACTGTTTAAGACCCATAAGCCGCTGAATACTCTCTCAAATATTACCAGAAACATCACGCTCCTGAATACTTTAATTTGAAGAACTTCCTGCGAATCCGAATCCGTTACCTTTACTTTCCTGATACTGATACATAGAACCCCATAATTAACATAGAAATACCACAAATCTGAACCTCTTCCAATGAAAACTCAGTTTCTAACCACACATGCAACTTTAAAATACCCGATTGTTTCCTGCAGAATCTTGAACACATTAGAACCATTCTCGAAAGTCATTCACTCTTATTCAAACTACAAATTACCTGACCTAACGAACGGAACCACCCGTGCCTCATTGGCACTCCGATATCGCAAAATGAAATCATCATCCTAATACAACCACGTAACTTCCTGCTCTATGCGCCGAGCATTCTTTACCAACAACAACTCTAGACATTCCGTGATTCTCATACCCTATAAAGCATAATATAACCTTTGCCAAAAATTTTCCTTTACTCGAGCCATAGCTAATTCACTCGCACTCCTCAAAATGGAACCAACATAGCACCTAACCGTGCAATCAACTGCTCACAGCAGACTCCCCCACTTGGCTCGAAGCCATAGATCAAGATACGCTCAATAACTCATAATACTTCTACTCTATTGATGCCACAATACCATAGTGAGATTAAACTCAAATCATTTATAAGTTGTGAAAACACAGGTCATCTAGTACTGTAAATCTTCTACAAACCTCGCATCCATCCCCGCAACAGTTAAGCCCACTCTCTTAGCGACCAGAAATTTCAGATTTCGACACGTACTTTTCAATTACACATGAGATCTTCTAACATACACATAGGGATCACACCACTTCAGATCACTCCGCAGGAGATAACCCACCTGCTTTGCCTCAATATAACATTTCTGTATACCTTCCACCGTCATAAACTGTCCGCAGTCACTTAGTCTTCCTGAGTCTGAACTCATACCGCAACATGAAATTTACTTCACTCCCAACTAGGAGACATGAAAAGATTCTTCATGCGCCCATAACTCGGGGCTACACATCAAATCACAATAGAAATCGATCACTTAATAGTTCATCTATTATCCAGCAGACTCCCTCATCACTACCAAGTCATATAGATACATCTCGCAGTACTAACCTGCTCATCACATAGCTATCCAACCGCCATTCCCGCTAATAGGGACAATGCCGAACATATAAGTTCAAAACACTTGCTAACACAATCAGCACCTCGGTGCTCAAGTCATAGGCAATGATCCGGCCTCAAGTCTTTCAGACTGGCCCAACATCAGCTCACAGAGATCACATATCGCCCCTTGGTTGGGGAATCACAAGCCATCAAGGCACATCTGATACTGAGTGCTCATGCGCGCATACGAACGCGTGGAAGGAATTTCAAGGGTTTTTTTTCAAGCTGAATCAAGGACGCACGATAAGAATTCAATAATGTGAAGTTTTCCTAAAGGTTCTGCAGCCTCTCGAGGATAAATACAGACGTCTCCGTACCGATCCGCGAGACTCTACTAAACCTGCTCATGACTCGTGAGACCTAGTAACCTAGGCTCTAATACCAACTTGTCACGACCTAAACCCCGCACTGGTCGTGATGGCGCCCCTCGTGAAGACGAGGCCAGCCAACTAACCCAACTCGTCTTTTCAAAAATAATTTAAACATGAATAAACAGCTAAAATATGACTTAATAATATTAATTAGCGGAAATCAAACCCAACACAGCCCTAATCGGGGTGTCACAAGTCACGAGCATCTACAAAAATGTAATTACATTTACAAGTCTAGAAATACACTGAACATGAATAATGAATAACATAGAAAGAAACGGTGCTGCGAACGCTGGCAGTCACCTCGCTAAACTACTACAGCTCTGCCTCCAAACAGCCAATACCCACTTCCGGGTGAATAAATACCTGCAACTGCACACGAGGTGCAAGGAGTAAAGTGAGTACTCCAACTCAGTGAGTAATAAAGATAAATAACAACTGAGCGGTAAGAAATCACGTATGTCACATCATCATGCTATATAGAAGTAGTGTGAAACCTTTTGAGGAAAACAGTGAAGCTGAGAAATCTTTAGAAATATCTTAGCTCAGTTTAAAACCTCTTTTGGGAATGACTTTTTTTTTTCAACAGTATGCAAACGAATGCAATTCAAATAGTGCTGATAAGCACAGAAGTCCGCCCCTCGGGCGTCACACTCAATTAACAGATAATGTCAGGCAATCTGGTAGATATCACATGAAGTAGCTCAAACAGCAGATAATGGCTGACAAATGAAATAAAGTAAGCACACAGAACAGGACTAGTACCGCTGCGGCGTGCAGCCCGCTCCACATACAGCTGCGGCGTGCAGCCCGTTCCGTTTATCGTCGACGGCGCTCACTAGGGGTGTGCAGACTCCGGGAGGGGCCCCTTACGGACCAAGCGCATTATCAAGCCATTTCGTGGCATCAACTAGGCCCTCGACCTCATATCAATATCAAGATAATACTGCTACGGCGCGCAACCCGATCCCATAATATCCTCACATCTGGCCCTTGGCGATACTCAGTCCAAAAATCATATAAGCCCCTCGGGCCACAGTAAAACATGATGCTCAGCCCAAAAATAGTATTGGAAATATCATTTCAAGTGCTAAAGCAAAATAAATTTGGCTGAGTTTTGAAAATAGTGGAAAATACATGACTGAGTTCAAGTATGAAATCAAAACAGTGAGGAAATATCAACAACCATCCACGAAGGGGTTCAAATAGCTGGCACGAAGCCCAAATATGGCAATTAGCCCAAGTCATGATGATAACAAATACGTTTCAGTCAATTACACAGTAAAATCATCAATCGGGACGTACCAAGTCACAATCCCCAACGGTGCTCTACCCCACGCTCGCTATCCGGCGTGCAAGTCACCTCAATATAGCACTACGATGTGCAATCCGGGGTTTCAAACCCTCAGGATATCATTTACAATCATTACTCACCTCGAACCGGCGAAATCTTTAGCTCGCGACGCCTTTGCCCCTCAAATTGGCCTCCACGCGCGTCAAATCTATCCAAAACCAGAACGAATACGTCACAATATGCCAATGGAACAATACCCAATCGAAAACAATCGAAAGATATTAAAAATATCGAAATTGGCAAAACCCGAGCCCCGGGCCCACTTCTCAAAACTCAAAAAATTTCCACATCAACGGGTTCCTTATCTCCTCACGAGTTCATACATACCAAAAGTTCTCAAATCTGACCTCAAATGGTCCTTCAAATCCCTAAATCAAATTTCAAAATCCCAAGCCCTAGTTCTTCAATTTTAGGCAAAATTTCCATGAATTTCTAGGTAGATTACACAATAAAACGAGTTTTAAGTTCAAAAAATCTTACCTCCAATCGATTCTCCTTGAATCCCTCTTCAATTTCCTTCAAAGAGCTCTCAAAAAGATCAACAATGGAGTAAATGAGCCCCAAAATCGCGGATGAAATGTTTTAAAACATTCTGCCCAGGTTCTGGAATCCCTTATACGCGAACGCGGTCAAACCCCCGCGTTCGCGATGCACAAATTTTCCTTGACCAAAATAACCCTACGCGAACGCGGACGCACACCCGGGAACGCGATTCTTTGGGCCTCTGAACCTACGCGAATGCAATGCCATCCCTGCGAACGCGATGAACAACTTTACTAGACCTTCAATCACTAATACGCGATCGCGAACTCCACTCTGCGAACGCGAAGCACCACTGACCGACCTTCCACGATCGCGAACCAAATAACGCGAACGCGAAGAGCATTAACTGGCTTGCCAAACATCCTTCTACGCGATCGCGATATACCCCACGCGATCGCGAAGGCTTAAATGTCTACAACACCTAAACTGAAATCTGCAACTTTTCAACTTAGAAAATGGTCCGATTGACCACCCGAAACTCACCCGAGGCCCTCGGGACCTCAACCAAAAGCACCAACACATCCTTATACATCACCCAAACTTGTTCCAATCATGAAAACACCTCAAACAACACTAAAACCATCATTTCTCATCGAATTCAAGCCTATGTTCATCAAAAACGTCCGAAATACGCATTCGATCAAAAACCCAACCAAATCACCTCTGAATGACCTGAAATTTTACACACACATCCCAAATCACATAACAAAGCTACTGCAACTCTCGGAATTCCATTCCGACCCTCGGATCAAAATGTCACCTATCAATCGGAATTCGCCAAAATACTAGCTTCGCCAATTCAAGCCTAATTCTACACTGGACCTCCAAAACCAATTCCAATCACGCTCCTAAGTCACAAATCACCTAACGAAGCTAACCAAATCATAAATACTCCGATCCGAGCTCATATACAAATAATTCAACTCTTGGTCAAACCTTTCAAATTCAAAGCTTTCAACTGAGACTGTTTCTTTCAAATTCTTTTCGATTTTCCTGAAAAACCAAAACCAACGGTCTACATCAGTCATAATACATTACACGGGGCAAGTCAGGCCCGAGAACTGGAGATCAAAGTGCAAAAGCTCAAAACGACCTGTCGGGACGTTACAACCGGTGACTTGGGACACCATAAAATTATCCCAAGTAGCAACTCGAAATTTAATGAATAAATAATCCCGTTTCGATTGTCACTTTAAGTTGGAAAAAACTCCCTTATTATACCCCTTCTCGGGGGTGTAGGTAAAAAGGAGGTGTGACAGCTCTGGCGACTCTGCTGGGGACAAGAACCCAGAACTTCTGGTTCAGGGTTCAAGAATTCGAGCTTAGAATAATTGTTGTAGTTGGCGTTGTTTATTATTTGATTTTATTACATGTTTGGGCCTAATGTGCTAAATGTTGCTTTTACCGCTTTGATATTATCTGAACTGTATATAAATTGCTACGAAACCCTTCTCTTCTCATCTTCGGGGATGTGCACGCTGGCCGTGACTCCCTATTCTGTTAGTGTCATACCTTGAAATAAGAAAGAGGCTCGGACAAGTTACTAAGCCGGATGGCGTTTTGGTTCCCGGTACGTAGCCCCCTCATTGGCTCGAGTTGTCCGCTCGGGTACACAAGTCTAGAACAATATACCCAGGTTTTGAAGCTAGAATAACTCAGCCTCATGCCGGATCCCTAGTAGGAGCGTTTGTTGCATCACGTGCATTTGACTTAGGGGACTCAACACAGGGGTTGGGTCCGTTTAGGACAGGTGTACCCAAAATAACAGACCATCTTGATGCATCCTATGTGCTACATATTGCATTTACTCAAGGGTAAAAGGGTCATTTGGCGGACAAATGATAGTTGAGGACAAATAAAAAAAATGAAAAAAAGAAGAAAAAAGAGGGTGAAGTGTGAAGATAAAGCGAGTTGGGCCCAATTATGTTTTCTGTCACATTTTTTTGTTAAGGAAAAAAAGAGCTTGAAAATTCAAAAAAAATTTGCACTTTTTCATCATTTTTCGAAAACCAAAAATCAAAAAAATAAAAAAAGAAAATCCAAAAAGATTTTGCATGTTTCATCATTTTCAAGGAAAAGACAAAAAACATATTTTCTCTAAATTAGTTGTTTTTTTAAAAATTCTCGTCCGTATCCAATCTGCCCGAACTACGCATACCTGATTCTCGTCTTTCGGGGCGTGATACGTAGGCAACCCACATAGGGTCCGGTCTTCCTAGTAAATGTTAGGTTCTTGGTTTTGCGGGGTCTTAGCCAAATTTTGCACTTCTAGCCATCTTTTGGCCAAATAAGCCATTTTGCGAAAATAGCCTCAACCATGTCTTGCATGTGTCTAGTAGGGAATGTTATTGTCTCACATAGTGTTGGTTTAAGTTTTCTCATACAGGTGTGGATTTACTTATCGGAGTTTGAGCATGACATACACCCCAGGATCACTGCATTTAGGAGCTGCTCGAGGAGCCATTTTATGTTTTTGAGTCAATTGTTCATGTTTTACTTTTAAGTCCTGCATAGTGGCATTCAGTCTTTTAGGTGATGTCAGAGTTTGTAATAGTCTAGTTGAGTTTGCCTAGTTTTTTGTTATTGGATTTCTTATTTGTATTTGGAGATGTGTTACAAGTCAAAAAATTCAAAAAAAAAGAGAAATTTTGCGTTTTTATATTTTCGTTATAGGTTTTCTTTAGAATACTAATTCTAGAAATGAAAAAAAAAATTCCTTTGAGGTGGTTTTTCCTTTAGGCAATTAATATCAAAATAAAAATTGTTTTTATATTTCTTTTAGTATATTAAGACTAAAATTTCAAAAAAAAAAAGAGAGAATTTTCTTTTCGTACCTCTTTAAAGAGTTTTCTTTAAGGTATTAATTTCAAAAATCCAAAAAGATTTTCTTTTGAGGTTCTTCTTTGGGAAACTAACGAAAAATGAAAAAAAATCCTTTTATTTTCATTAGAACTTTAGGACATTGTACATAGAAGAAAAGAAAACAACATGATTTCCTTCCTAAAAAAAAGGTCAAAAAAATATTTTTCTCTTCTAGGATTTTTCCTTAATTGAGAATTTGTGTAAAAAAAAAAAAGAAAAAAAAGTCCGTTAAGTTTAAGGTTAGAATAGGTTATAAAACATTAAGTCTAGAAAAAAAAAGAAGAAAAAAAAAATTTGTTTCTTTCATTTCCCTTATCTCATCAGAGTAGTCATTAAGAAAAAAATGAGAAAGTTAGTTTGTTTACTTTATTTCCGATCTTCCAGAACTACGCAAAGATCTGATTCATGCGGCGTCATGATACGTAGGTAACCTACATAGGGTATCGATCGAATCATTTTTTTTTAAAATAAAGAGAAGAAGAAATAAGAAAAGAAAAAAAGATAAAATCATGGGATGTGAGAAATGAGAGGGAAGAAAAGTGTGATAATCAGAAAGAAAAAAAAAAGGAAGGAAAATGAGCGAGCTAAGAATTGCGAGGAAAGAAAGAAAAGAGAAGATTCAAATGAATAAATTGGGATGATGCCATATGACCATCATACCCTCGAAGTCATGTTAGAACCGATAATTGTGACTAGGTGCATTGCACGCAATGTGATATTTTAGCTGTTAATGCCCTAACGCTAACAGGATGACCCCACTTTGTTCATTTTGATATCTTCATAGCAGAAAGGTGGTTGGTTTGTGAAGTAGTAACTCCTCCTCACAACATAAAGTCAAAAGGAAATGGCGGACAACAACAGAATTGGGTTGGTTGATACTGGTGCCCGAAAGCAGTTGGTTGAACAAGACAATGGGTTGGCTGATGAGGTAAGGATGTTAAGACAACACATGACGGACATGTATCAGGCCTGGATGACTGGGAAGGCACCACCCCCACCACCACCTAGCTTCTTAGATGCTACCCACCCAAACTCCGGTCATAGTGCCGGATGATCCCCCATACTCTCCAGATCCACCCGTTTATCACAGCTTTCCCAACCACCCTAGTAGCTCCATCACTCTTCTTCCAATTACCTCTCCCCAAAATTTCCCTCCTGTCATATCCACTATCCCTAATAGTGAACACCCACTCAAAGCCCATGATAACCAATATTACCCCTCAAAGGTTGCCCACAAGGTTCTTGACTCATACAAGAAGAGCCCTCGGGATGAGCTTGATGCTGAAAATGAAAAAGTTACAGGAAAAGAAGGGCGAGATGAGATATCCGGGAAGCTGAAAAGCATAGAACAGTCTTTAAAGAACATGCAAGGGACGGGAGACCAGGTTAGAGTGTCTTACAAAGAGTTGTGTATGTTCCCTGACGTTCGCCTGCCCGCGGGGTTCAAAGTGCCAAAGTTTAATTGTATGATGGGGGTGGAGATCCGGTAGCCCATCTGAGGGGTTATTGCAGTGAAATGAGAAGTGTTGGCGAGAAAGATGATTTGTTGATGGCATATTTCAGTAATAGCTTGACTGGGACAGCTTTGGAATGGCATAATCGTCAAGATGTCGGTAAGTGTCATACATTGGGCGACATGGCTCAAGATTTTATGCGACACTTTCAGTACAATATAGACATTGTCCCAGACCGCTCCTCCCTATCTCACATGGAAAAGAAACCCAAGGAAAGTTTTAGGGATTTTTGGCTCAGATGGAACGAACAAGCTGCTCGGGTCAGTTCTCCGGTTAGTGGAAAAGATGTTGCCAAGTCCCGCCAACGACAGGATCCAATGGGCATTCCCGCTAAATGCTTTCAGCTTCAATACCGACCCCATGAACATCCCCGAGCTCCCCATAATTCACCCCAGCATTATCCTCCGAACAACATCCGGCCATCTGTCCAACCGCTGGATCACTCCAACAGGCGAGCACGAACACCGCAAAAGCTTCACCAGCCTCCACAAAATTTTCAAGTGCCCTATAACCCACATTCAAGTCAAGGGTGTAGAAGGGAACAAAGGCTGAAAGATAATTTTACGCCAATAGGAGGGTCCTATGCAAGTTTGTTTGAGAGATTAAAGCATTACGACATGATTGCACCTATTCCTCTAAATTATATAGACCCACGTGCGAGAAGCTTTGACCCTGCTAAAAGGTGCGAATACCATTCCAATGCCCAGGGACACAATGTCGAAGATTGTCGTGCTTTGAAGAGGGAAATAGAAAGAATGATTCAAGAAGGAATGATTGTGGTCCAAGGCAGTAATACCCCAAGTATCACACGTAATCCTCTACAGGCACATGACAACGCACAGATTGTTGGGATTGCTGGAAATGACGAAGGGTTGGTCAAAGGTGTCAAGGAGCCACTTGGTGAAGTTAAGGATATTGAAATTGGTAATGGTCCTAGTAATGTTGATGCGGAACTCACTGGCTAAGATGTCGTGCTTGGTAATTGGAAGGACGCTCCATCTCTTGGCTAGCCGGGGAGGAGTCTTGGTGGTTTATTTTGTTGTCATTTCTGTTGTCCGGGTTATTTCAGGGTTATAATCCGGATATTGTCTTATGACTCAAACCCTTCTATCCTTTTATTTTTCCTGGTTCCTTTAGTCGTAGCAACTCATTTAGTGTTAACTAGTTTTGTTCCAGGGTTGTACCCCAGTTTGTTATACTTGTTTTGTTATTCGAACCGTTTCACTGTCTGTCTAATGCAATTTCCTGTCTTTTGTTATTTCTAGTTATTTTCTTTGTTTAGTTCTCTTCTATCCTTTCATTTTGTCTTTTGTCTAATGCTGGTTCTAGTGACATGACATGCATGCAAAATTCTAGGCCTGGTCTTAAAAGTCAGTTTAGTCATAAAGCAATGAAACAATTTTGAAGATGATAGGGACATTTGAGGGAAATAAGTAAAGGCATTTTGAGATCACTTCAAGCCCGAATTGTGTGAAACTGGGGCAGATAGAACATAAAGAAATCCTATTGAAATGCATCGTGCCGCATCGGGTTGAAGATAAAGGTAAGCTTGCCCAAATTGACAGGGGCCGTTCGTGGTAATGAGAATGAGAGTGTTGTCCAATGGTGTTTTGTATTTAATAGATGTAGAAGGCAAATGTGTGGATATGGCTATCAGTTCTGATGCAGTCAAAAGATATTATGTGTGATTTCTTTGGTTTTTTTAATTGTGTCGTTTGCATCTGGCATGCTTTTTTATTCTGCTATCTAAACACTTTATCACTTGTTACCCCTTTGAGCCTTATTTATTTTTCTTTCATACCCCTCATTTGGAATCAGTAGCAAAGTTCAGAAACGCAAGCGCAAAATATAAGTAAAGGAAAAAGAGAAAAGAAAAAGAAAAAAAAGAAAAAAAAAGAGAGAAAAAGAGAAGAAAAAAAAGAGAGAAAAGAAAAAGAAAAGAAAATCACAACAAAACAAAGTAATTCCTATGTCATGAACTACGTTCGACCTGATTCCTCTTAAGGATACGTAGGCAGCCTCACGGTTCGGTCTCATCAAAATAAAAATCCAAATGTCCCCAAGCAAAGCAACTGGGGCAGAAGTTGTGGTTGTTGTAAGAAATGTGATTCTGAAAGTTGTAATCTTGAACCCATTTGATTTGTTTTGAGCCTTTTGATACCCTTTCTTTCTAACCCCATCCAAAAGCCCACACTACGGTCCAGAGAAAGACCTTCCGATCAGTCTTCGAGAGATGCCAAGGAGAGCAAGTAGAGGTGAATCATAACAGGGGCAACACTCCGGTCCAAACAAGGAAAATAAAAAAATGAGAGAGTCTTATTGGTGAAAACCTTCACGGGCACCTTAAGGCGACTGTAAGTTGAGAGAAAGAACCAAATGAGAGAGGCTTGATGGTGAAAACCCTTCGGGCACCACAAGTCGAATAAGGATTGTGAATCAAATTGGATAATCAAAGCATTGAAGCCCAGTTTCACGGTTTAAGGGTACAACAAGAGTTGAACATCAGACTTGCTTGACAGAATAGGCCACAGGTGCATGTCATGGTCATTAGAGTTGGTATCCACATCTGTTAGGTTTCTACTTTGTAGTTTTCTTGTTAGGGATCATTTCTTTCCTTTGTCCTTTACTCTGTTCCTTTTGTCTTGTTTACTCCCTCTTCCTGAGTCTGTTTGGTCGGAACAAGTAAGAAATGACTTCAAAATTTGCCACCAACTTTCCAATTGCACAAAACGGGATCTGGCTAGCACATCAAAGTGGCATAAGTCAGGAAAGAACAATAAGCGCACTGAGCTGGTAACAATCAACATGCTTTGGGATCCATGTGAAATATAAAGGTTTGGTACCTATCAATTCATGGACAATGCAACAGATGGAGAGTATTGGGTGAACGGATCAAAGGTGTTTTCTGCGATAAGATTGACAAAGAAACCAGTGACAAGCAAGGTCTTCCAAGAAGAAATCAAAGTTATCATGGCAAGTGAAGGAACATTAGACCTCAAGGCCAGGGCCAGTGGTTTAAGTCAAGAAAGAACGGCATACGCGATGAGTGGGTGGCAATTGTCGTGCTTCGAGATTCATGAGACACAAAGGTTTGGTAAATGTCAGTTCATGAGCAATGCAATAGATGGAGGATATTGGGTCTGAATGGAGAAGAGGTATTTTCCGTGATAAGGGCGACAGAGAAAGTGGTTAGTCAATAAACAAGCAAGGTCTTTGAGTGGAAATCAAAGTGATCATGGGAAATGAAGGAGCAATCGCCCTCAAAGTCAAGGCCACAAACCAACCACCATATTTTTAAACTGACAAGATTTTTCTTTGATTGAAACAGGGGCAGAAAGTTTCGTTTGTTTCGGAGAAACCCTCCGTAAGGAAAGGCAAGCACCAGACAGGTTTGACTTTTGATTTTCAGGACCCTCCTAGAAAATGGGACCTAGTTTAAAATTTTAAACAATCATGAGTAGCAAGATCTAGCATAAATGTACCTCAAAGGAATATAAGTTGGTTTCAAAGTTTTCATTTCTCGAGATAGGATTCAATTAGGAGTTTTCAGGGCCCTCCTGAATAATGGGACCTAGCTTTAAGATTTCCATTAGATAACAAGATTTAGCGTAAGTTCTGCTGTAGGATAGTATAATTCAGCCGTAAGGAATTGTCACTCTTAAAATAAGACTTGATTTTGAATTTTAGGACCCTCCTGGATAATGGGGTTTAGTATTAAGATCTGCTTAAATAAAAAGATGGAGCGGAAGTAATACCTTTAGAAGATATAATTTAGATTTAAAACTGTCATTTAACTAGGAGTTGTCAGGACCCTCCTGGATAATGGGATCTAACTTTATAATACTTAG
Source organism: Nicotiana attenuata (assembly GCF_001879085.1). Lineage (NCBI taxonomy): Eukaryota > Viridiplantae > Streptophyta > Magnoliopsida > Solanales > Solanaceae > Nicotiana > Nicotiana attenuata. The sequence continues at coordinate 51,587 of NW_017675514.1, read as the reverse complement.
AATATTTGGTAACATTATTCAGTTTAACACTCACAGATGTGCCCAGCTACCAAATTGGGGCAGAAAACTTTTCTTTGTTTTGTCTATTTTGTTGAAATCAGGCGCCCACCTGGAGAGCACGGGAATACAGTTAAGGTTTTGGCAATCAGGCGCCCACCTGGNTTAGGAAAAATTGTAGGTTTTCAGTTTCTGGTGTTCTAGTGTGTTGTTCTTCGTGTTCGTGGAAGGACTCTCGCGAACGCGAAGGGTAAGTCAGGCTGAAGGAAACTTCCTTCTATGCGAACGCGAAGCTTTGGGGGTGTTTCCCTTCGCGAACGCGGGCCTGCTATCGCGAACGCGAAGGCTTTGGGCCTGGGCAGGGGGAGAGGGATTTTACCCTACGCGAACGCGTCCACACAAACGCGAACGCGAAGGCTCTGGGGGCTGAAGCTCCGCGAACGCGAGTCTTGTATCGCGAACGCGATGGTTTATTGGGCCTGACCCATCGCGAACGCGACAGACCCATCGCGAACACGATGAAGGTCTGTCCAGTGATTTTAAAACAGAAGCAAAAACGGGATTCAACAAAAATTTCATAACTTCTTCTTCCAAACTCAGAATTGGGCGATTTTTTAAAGAGAGCTTCACCACAAATCCATAGGTATGTAATCTTAGACTCATTTCTTCAATTTCCATTAACACCCATTAGATTTCTAGGCCTAAATCATGTTCTTAGGGGTAGAAAGTTAGGAATTTGGGTAGAGTTATGGATTTTTGTATAATTGGTATTTAGACCTCGTTTTGGGGTCGGATTTTGAAACTAATTACATACTCGGTGTGAGCACGTGATTTTTTTCCTATATGAATTACTCCCACAAATTCAAAACAAAATAATTTTTCCATTTGTTTGCAATTTTGTAGATTTTTGCAGCATTTTTCGTTAATTGTTTGCATTTGTCTGCGCATGTTTATTTTATTAATGAAAAATACAAAAAACAAAATATGTTGCATTTGTATTTAGGATTTAATTCTACATTTTAGGATTGATTAACAAATTAGTTGTTTTATAAAAATGGAAAAATCACAAAAGATAGTTTATTTTCACACTTTTATTCTTAGTTTGGAATTTTGCTAGTTTTCCTTTTAATTTGGTTTTAATTAGGTGTAGTAAGTATTAGTTGTAGTAATTAATTTAAGTTGATAGGATAGTTTGATTAGGGATTAATTTAGGTTTGTTTTAATTTAAAAGAAATTAGAAAAAGAAAGAAGAATTGAAAAGAAAAGAAAAGAGTGAAGAAAATGGATTTTTGGGGTTGAGTCTTCTAAAATCCTCCTCAAGCCCAATTAATTTTGCCCCAAAACCCGCCCCGTCCAAGCCCAAACCCGCCTTTAATACGGTCCGCCCCACCAATAGATCAAACGATGCCGTTTTCTGGCCTTCCCATCCCCACCGTTGATTTCATCTAATCTAACGGCCCTAGCACAATCCCCATCCCACATAAGATTGTCGGAAAATTCCCAGTTAAACCTAAGACCAAACGAGCCCCTTCTCTCATCTCCCTCATCAAATAACGCCGCCTCTGAGCGAATCCTCCATTATTACCGGCGGCGGAGCTCGAACACCACCCAAAATCTAGCCATGCAACCATCACCATTCCCTTAACCCCAATCCACCACCATTTCTCCCCAAATCCTCACCAAACCAGGTCCAAATCAAATCTGAAAACGAAGAAGGAGGCAATTCGGCAAGCTGTCAAGTTTTCTATGAACGATGCGGCTCGAGACTAGTATTGTTCATCTGTTCTCAGAGCGAATACGCGGGTAATACCAGTTTCGGGTCAAGTCGAAGTCGCCTGAGGTTACCCAAGTTCTGTTCATGGATTTCCTAGGTATTTTTCTTTTTGCCCTTTCGTCTCCATCTTCTGTTTATTCGTATACTCACACCCTTCTGCTTCTTCTCTTTTCTGTCCATTTTCTGTTCACCTGTCCCTCTCATTTTCTTCTAAGTTTTCTTTACTTTAATTTCTGAGTTTGAATGGGGTGAATCATTAAAACACTGAATATTGGTTCCTTTGGGAAGCTTTACAATTTTTCTTGTAGAAGTTCTCATGAATTCTGTTATAGCTTGTGCATATTGCCCGTTTTAGTTCTGGTTTGTTTTCCTAATCATATATTCGGCTCTGGTTAATTCGAATTGTAGCTCGTTGTTTTGGTTTAGAAGGAGAGCTTAGTTTTTAGTTATGAAAAAAAGGAAGAAAACATTCAGGTAATTTTGTTCTCCTAATTTCCAGATGAGCTTTTGATATTGTTTGGGCCTTGAGACCATTCTCAACTCCTCAAAGGAGGGTAATTTAGGAAACCTAAGTAAGGGAATCTGATATAACTAACTGGGGAAGCTTCTAGGAAGCTGGGGGAGGGACCTGAATGGATTTCTGAATTTTAACTTAAGGACTCCTAAGCAAAAACAAAAATTCCAAAAGAGTTCAAATGCAAAGTTGATTTCTTTTAGGCTGCCCTAATGGCTTACCTATAAAGGCATTATTACTTGGGTTTGAAGGGAGAGAGGGAGAGACTGGAAGAGATAAAAACTGAGAAAAAATTGAGACGGCTAGGGTATTTGATAACACTGATTTTCCTGCACTTTCTTGTGGAAAATTGCTAAAAACTCTGTTTAAGTGTTGCATTTCTGAATCCCATCATTAGATAGAATCCCTGGGGGCCTAGATTCTGCATTTTGGTTGAAAATGGCTTGATTTTTGGTCTTGAAAAGCTGGTTTGAAGCTGTTTGATGTCTGATTTTATTATTCCATTGCTCGAATCAAGGTGATTTTCCTTGCTTTGTTTCCTGATTACTGGGTTGCTGCTGTTCATTGCTTCCTCACCTCTTTTTCTTTTGTAATTTCTAGGTACATGTTCTGAAACTTGTAGAATGTGATGCTCAAGTTGAAAAGTGAAATGGAAATGGAATTTTGAAGCTTAACACTGAATTACTTGTTCATAGCATAGCTTTATTATTTTTTTAATCTATGAATCCTTCTGTTGCATGTTTTCCTAGTTAAGTTTCTTCATGTGTAGTCGGATATGCCATTAGATACTATCTGTTTATTATATGATTTAATTGGTTTTGTTGGAATGAAACTGGTTCAAAAACATTTGGTGCTTTATGGAGTATGAGCTGAATGAATTAGTGATCGGACTCTATGCTTAATTGTATAAATTGAGTAAGGAGAAATGTATTAGAGTTGTTTTCTTGTTGTACGATTCATTAGCAGCATCATGGCATGCTTGTTATGTTTAAGCAATATTGGGTTTCACGGGATGCCTACTTGACTGGTGTTTTAAGTTATGATCAGTTTTCTTTTACTAGTCGTGTCTGGACGTGCAATTAATAGTATTCAAAGTTTTCCTAGTATTTTAATTATTGGGTGGTGGTGAGATTTATCCAATCGGGTTTGGGGGTAAAGGGCTGTCTTGCTTTAACATGGGTTCGATGCTGGGTTTAGGCTCCTCAGATTTGCTCTTCACAGGGTTTGGGCTTGTTTCTTGAGCCCAGTATCTCACTTGTTTAATTGCTGGACTGTTATGGTAGCAGATTGATTAAAAATGCATGAAAGTTGGAATTAGAAATTTGGCTTATTTAAGTTATATTAATGTTTTAAAATCAGAATGAGAGTTTGTTTAATTTGATTCAGCGTTCCATGTTAGCATCAGTTAAGTGGCATTATTTGAGTGTCGTAAATAATTTGGAGCATAAGAACTGGGCCTAATGCAGGCCCAGCTGAAGAGTAATCGAACTCAGGCGCCCTCTCTCATCCTGAAATGGGCTCATTTCGAGCTTAAGCTTGAGGGCATTTCTTAAAAGAAGCCCGTCCCGCTATTTTGTCAAATTATTTTCCCTTATGCAATTGGTTTTCTAATACGGCCAGTTTCAGTTAGTTAGTATGGTCGAACTTTTAATTCAAAGCAATTAGAATTTCGTAAGTTGTTCCTTAATTAATTGATTAGTTCTTTAATTAGACTCGAGGTGTGCCACCAAATAAAATTAGATAACCAGTGACCCTCGCTTAATTAGTCTTAATCCTTAGACTTCGAGGCACGCCATTTAGCGAACTTTCCATGGCCCTCGCAAAATTAAAAATACGTAGTTGCTTTAGGCGCGTTCTTTTAATAATTTACCTTCCTAAACTCGGGTGCCCATTTATGTGATCCAAATTCAAATTTCAACAATGTTAGATGAAATATGTCGAGAGCCGCGGGTGCATTTATGTGACGTGGTTCAGGATGTATTTTAAATGACGTTGCAATCTTCCCTTAAAATAAATAAAAGTGGTTATAAAGTTAAGATTAAACCATAGGTTAAAACATGTATTAAAATCAGATAATAGGCCAACTATAAAAGTTGAGCGAGAACCACGGAATTTAGGAATGCCTAACACCTTCTCCCGGGTTAACAGAATTCCTTACTCGTATTTTTGTGTTCGCGGACTGTAATACAGAGTCAATCTTCTCCTCGATTCGGGATTTGAACCGGTGACTTGGGACACCATAAAATTATCCCAAGTGGCGACTCTGAATTTAATGAATAAATAATCCCGTTTCGATTGTCACTTTAAGTTGGAAAAAACTCCCTTATTATACCCCTTCCCGGGGGTGTAGGTAAAAAGGAGGTGTGACACTCGGGCTCGTGGGTGAAGGGGTGATCGGGTTTTGGTCCGAACCTTGTGTTTTGACCAAGCGGGCCTAGGGTCTGTAACGACCTAACCGGTCATTTTGGGCCCTAGCGCGTCGTTCAGCAGTCAGAGGCCATGAGCAGCTTCATTTCAGGTATTATGACTTGTACGTGTGGTCGGAATTGAATTTCGGGAAGTTCAGAGTTGATTTGGAAAGAGAATTCTCATTTCGGAAGCTTAAAGATGAAGGAATTAACCAAGATTTGGATTTTTGAGTAAACGACCTCGAAATCGAGATATAAAGGTCCTAGCAGGTTCGTATGATGATTTCGGACTTGGCGTATGCCCGATTTGGGTTTTGGTTGATCCGGGAGCGTTTTGGCGCATATTGTGGAAGTTAGCATTTTAGAAGAAATTTCATAAGTTTGGCTTGAAGTGCATTTCAGTGTTATCGATGTCCGTTTGGGATTTCGAGTCTGTGAATAGCTCCGTATGGTGATTCTGGAGTTGGGAGCACGATCGGAAGTGAATTCGGAGGTCCGTAGGTAATTTTTGAAGTTATTTGGCTAAAGATAGAAATTTGAAGGTTTTTGAGAAGTTTGACCGGAAGTGAACTTTTTGATATAGGGGTCGGAATCTGATTCCGGAAGTTGGAGTAAGTCTGTAATGTCGAATATGACTTGCGTGCAGAATTTGAGGTCAATCGGACGTGATTTGATAGGTTTAAACATCGAAAGTAGAAGTTTGAAATTTCAAAGTTCATTAAGCTTGGATTGGAGTGCGATTCATGGTTCTAGCGTTGTTTGAGGTGATTTTAGGCTTTGAGAAAGTCCGTGTTATGTTTTTAGACTTGTACGAGTGTTCGGTTTGGTGCCCCGGGGGGATCGGGTGAGATTCGGGATAGCTTCGGAGTGATTTGCTAAGAATAGGAATTGCTGGTGCTGGTATGATCGCAATTGCGATGTATTGGTCGCAATTGCGACCTCGCATTTGCGAGGTTCCATTCGCATATGCGAACCTGGGCTGTTGCGTGGAGGATCGCATTTGCGAGGGTGGGGCTCGCATTTGCGAACCTGGGCTGCTAAGTGGGGGATCGCATTTGCGATGGGGGCCATCGCATTTGCGATGCTGTCCTCTTCGCATTTGCGAGGAATCTGTCGCAAATGCGACCAAGTCAGGGGAGGCTGGGCTTCGCATTTGCGGAGCTTTTGTCGCAAATGCGACTTCGCAATTGCGAGCCTGGAGTCGCAAATGCGTCTTCTGCGTCTGGTGCAGTGGCTTTTATTCCGAGATTTAGCCCATTTCCCTCATTTCCCACTTGGCCTTAGGCGATTTTTGAGAGTATTTGAGGAGGGATTCCATCACCATCAAAGAGGTAAGTAATTTCTACACATCCTAAGTTAAATACATAGATTAGGGGTATATTAACATGTGAAAATTTGGGGAAATCAAGGATTTTAGATGAAAAACCTAGAATTTGGTAAAAACAAGATTTAACCACGAAATTTGTTAGGAAAGAGAGTAAAAATCATATATTCTTGATCCTTAGGTTATGGGTAACGACTTTCTTCAAAAATTTCCGGAATTGTGGCACGTGAGCCCGGGGCGTGAATTTTAGGAACTTTGCATTTAGGGTTGGGAAATTGTTTAATAATTAGAATATGAACTTTGGAGCATGTATTGACTAGTTCTTACCCTATTTGAATAGTTTTGGATCGCTCGGCTCCGAATTGGAGGTTTGAGCGTGTTCTTGAATCGGAATATAGGCTTCAGAGCGAGGTGAGTCTCCTTTCTAACCTTGTAAGAGGGAATTGTCCCCATAGGTGAATTAATTGGTTATGTGCTCCTATTTGTGGGGGCTACGTACATACGAGGTGACGAGAGTCCGTGCGTAGCTACTATTATTCTATTGTCAGGGTAGTCTAGGACCCAAAGCATGCTATACTTGGATTAATTGTAAACTTATTGACAGCTCGAATTGCTTAAGCCACATCGAATTAATAAATAAATTTCAAAAAGGATTAAACTTCTTTTCTTAAATTGTTAAAAGAGAAAGTGGCTTTTATTTGAATAAATATTCCCCGATAAATTCTTAATTGGCTATCTGAGCATGTATTTATATGTGTACCTGCATCGCATGTATGGTTCGCGAGCAGGGTGATTGTTTATTTTATGTTGACCGCGTCGCATGGATAGTTCGCGAGCGGGGTAATAGATGCATCTATGGTTCGCGCCTTTCGACCCTCGGCAGTGCACAATTTATTTTCTGTTGGAGCGGGTCGTACGCCTCGGCATGATTTGCGCATGCTTATATTGCTGCCTTGAACTTATTAAAGTTTATATTGCCTCTTCATGGCTTGAGAATATTTGGATAAATAATGAAAAGGAATTTTGGAAATTTCCTATAAAAGAAAATAATTGTTCACTTGTTTCCTTCTATTGGATTAAAATCAGGTTTATACAAATCCGCGATTTAATGTTTTATTGACATCACATTATTTGACCCTTAGTAAGTGTCGAAGTCGACCATCTCGTCTCTTCTTTTCCGAGATTTGACGGGATACTCATTGAGTACACGTTGTTTTCGTACTCATACTACACTTCTGTGCATTTTTGTTGCACAGGTATGTGTAACTCTAGCGGCCTACTGGGCGTAGCAGCATGGTTGATACGGAGACTTAGGTGAGCTGCACTTCTTGAGGCAACCCGCAGCCAGTAGAGTCTCTTCCAGTTATCTGTATTTATTTCCTGTCCAATATTGTATTCCGGACGGTTGTTGTATTATATTACTTCTTAGAAATTGCTCATGCACTTGTGACACTGGGTTCTGGGATGGATTTTGAAATACTTTGGATTAATTGCTCATTATTTAATTTGAATTGAAGCATTGGGAGGAAAATCTTGGTTTTCAAAAATGTTAAAATTGGAATCTAATTAGGTATTTTAGTTCGCTTGCTTGACAGCGGTGTCCGGCACCACCACGACCCTTAGTGGATTTTGGGTCGTGACAACATGGTATCAGACCACTAGGTTCCTAGGGTCTCACGAGTCATGAGCAAGTCTAGTAGAGTCTCGCGGATCGGTACGAAGACGTCTGTACTTATCCTCGGGAGGCTGCAGGACTGTTAGGAGTACTTCCCTTCTTGATTCCTTATCGTGCGACTTGACCCTTGGGGGCGTATGCCTTTAATTCATTCCTACTCAATCTTACGCGACGCAAACCGCTTGTTATAAATCCAGAATTGAAGAACTGTAATGGTAATACAGATGTGATACGGGATGTTTCTCCCGGTATAGCTGATCGGATTATTATCGTCGCTTTGTAGCAGGATATCTTATTGTTTCAGCCTAGTAACGGTACCTCTGAGGGCTCTGAGGCTAGGCACAAGTTTCCATGATGCTTATGAACTATTGTTCCGCAGTATTGATATGATGGTAGGACATTTGCCTATGTGTCGGGGCGGTAAATGACTTGAAGGGAGGTTTACTCAGTGCATAATCTAGAGAATCAGTTTTTTTATTCCCGGCAGGGGAAAGGCAATCGGACTAAGAATGGTCAGATGTGGGCTGGCGGAGTAATGAGACTTGGTATTTGCAAGCGTGGTGGAGCTTTCTTCTATGATGGGGTGTCATTGTCCTAACTGAACGTACCAAGTTCGATGGTGTTATGATCTTCTGCAATTCGCGTTTGGGGCAAGCTATTGTGAGATAGTATCGAAGATGCGGCTGTCAGATATAGCAGGGTGCGGTAGTTCAGGGTTGAATCAGTGTTTCTAATGTCGACGGTATGAGAAAGATGATCTTCCGAAAGGTGTAAAGTTAGCAGCAATTGTAGGTTCAAGTGCCACGAAGATAGATTTTATTTAAGACAACAACTAAGCAACAAAGGATGAGGATAGACATGTGGGAAGTGTCAGGCGGTGGCTAAAATTTCTAGAAGGCCAAGTGTAAGAAGCAAAGGTCGAGTAGTCGATTAAGGAGGTGAGTTCCACCAAAGTGGGAGAGTGGCAGAGTTGCATATGGGCTTGTAGTGGGATGACCACATACCTTAAGGAGAGTTTGGAGTGATTTGAGAACGTTAGTGATTGGTGATTGGGGTCTACGGATTTAATTTGAAGTATGGGATATTATGCGGCAGGAGATTTTATATAACGGGAAGGAGTTGCTTGAATGAAGAAGGATACAACATAACCTTGAACTGGAAGAATGTTGCCGCACATTTAATTGATGTCCAGGAGGGGTGAATGGACTCGTGCAGCTGGAGAGAGAGCTCGGACTCAGGATGGGTTATTGATGTCGTAGTGATTGTACCCCGTGCAGCAGCATTGGGAGATGTCGGGGGGTGACTTCCACAGGTGGGTTATTCATGTTAGCAGTAGCGGTCGCGTGGTTGGCGAGGCTTCTACGAAGAATTCTATGGGTTATTCAACGAAGGGATCGGTCGTGCGAATGTTGTTGATGATTCAGAGTATAAAAAGGGGGTTTCTACAGTAAGATATCGAGAATTTTGGCGGTTGATTGTGCAATGTTATGTCAATAAGAGATAAAGAATCCTGGTGAACTCCAGAGTTGTGTAATAGTGGCTTCGAGCTAAGTGGGAGAGCCCTACTGCCTATGATTGGGTTGCATGGTTAACTACTTGCGAGGTTTCTGGTTATTAGCATATTGATGGGCTATTTCAGCTACGGGAAAAGACCATAAGTGGTAATGTGAGCAAAGGAATTATTAAAGGTGTGCTATCGTTGGCCTTATTGGCCCATGTTCAAACTTGGGGAGGGATTCAGGATTGTGCTTTTTAAAGATGCGGGTTCCAAGGGAAGTGATTCTGCCAGGTGCTTCACCAAGAGGGTATTCATGTGCTAGAAGATTTATGGAATTGATTATATTAGGGGCCAAGTCAGAGGGGGTGGCTCTCAACAACGGTCCTAGTGAATTCAAAGATAAAGTGTGATGCCTAATAATTTCGAGCCTATAGGTACGGTTAAGAATCAAGCTTGATAGCAGCCTATGAGAAGAGGCACAGAATGTTCTATGATGTTTTGACTTGCGATGTAGCAAGTGGGAGGTACGAAATGGTTCGTGGGATTTGAGACAGCATGGTCTCGTGATTCAGGGTCACTCGGGATGAGTGCGGATGGAGTGTGTTAAGTGTTGAATGGGGTTATCATTGTTTCTATGGCAATCAAGGACAAATTGGAAGAAGAGGGATTGGTTAGCCATAGTCGAATTGGCATGTTGCTTGTAATGATCAGTTCTTCCAGCGTGATCAAGTTATGCAAGTGAATTGTGACGGTGCGTGCGAGGCTTGTCGGCCGCTGTAGTTAGTGTTATTCAGAAAGTATTCTACCGTTGTGGCCTGTTATATGGAGGTGGACCCCGGAAGGGCACTACTTAGAGATTTGCATATTCTACGGTCATGAGAATTCACCTGTGTGTTGCTATGGTCCTCCTGAAGTGAGTTAAGTGGAAAGTTTTATATGATGAAGTGTTAATCTAACAGTGGTTTCGAAGCTATGATGAAAAACGAGTTCTATCGTATATTGGCATGTTGGGTGCAGTGGGTGGTATGGAATTTGAAGTGAAGATCAAGGTAGCAGTTCGGTGTTGACAAGGATGTCACGAGCTCGGATGAGCAGGAAAGAAGTTTCGATGTTTAAGGTAAGTTGGTATTGTCTTCAGCGTCACCTGAGATCGGTGTTTTGTAAAAAGGGCTTTGCATCCTGGTGAATGATTCTTGATCGCTTTTCAGCGTTAGTGCAGCCGGTGGTTTGGAGGTACGACCCAGTTATTTGTTATGGTAGGTTGTGGCTATGTGTCCCATAGGAAGATTGTATAAGTGTGGCAGGTGACGAGTATCTATATGTTGGTGTCAAGCATGACCGTGGGTCTTAAATTGAAATTATTGTGTTCTTGATAAATACTACGAATGCCTAAGTTGTTGATTCTCTGTGTTGAGCAAGGTTTATGATTATTCTCGTGGAGATTATTTATGATTGGAGTATTGGTGCTAGTTGAGGTAGTTAGATGTTGGAACAAGTTTGGTTGTAGCTGATTTTTTCTTGCCGGGACGTATTTACTTATACCGTCGATTCCCTTGCCGGGATAGTGTTGTTTTCGTATTGATCCCTTGTCGGGGCCCTTGTTGTGATTGGTGTTGAAATATATATATGTTTATCGGGTTGCACGCCGCAACAATATTATATTTGGATCGGGTTGCACGCCGCAACAATGATATAAATGGATCGGGTTGCACGCCGCAACAACTATATAATTGGATCGGGTTGCACGCCGCAACAGTGATAAATGATATGGATTGGGTTTCACGCCGCAAAAGTGATATTATATTTTGGGATCGGGTTGCGCACCGCAACAATTGATAATATAAAGTGTTTATGGATTGGTTACGAATTCGTTACTGTTTTGCGGTAAATTCTAAAGTGTCCTTATGCCTGTCTCTTAAGTTACTGTTGGTATTGATATTTCCCCGCAGCATGTACCCCCCTCCATCTTTACTTGTTTATTTCTGTTTTATTTTTCCGCTGCATAGTATATAACTGCACAGGTTTGTTTGGTAGTCTGGTCCTAGCCTCGTCACTACTTCGCCGGGGTTAGGCCAGGCACTTACCAACACATGGGGTCGGTTGTGCTGATACTACACTCTGCACTATGTGCAGATCCCGGAGTGGCCGCTTTTGGACCATAGCTTTGGGTGGCAGCCTTCAGTCCAGTCAGAGATCCCGAGGTAGTCCTGCAGACGTCCGCAGGCCCGGCGTTCTCTTCTATCTTTATATGTATTCTGTTTTTATTACTCCAGAGATAGATTTTACCTTTCTTTCCAGACATTTGTATGTAGTATTCGTAGACGGTCTGCGATATTGTGACACCGAATTCCGGGTAGAGATGTATGTTGGTATTGTCGTATTGGGTTTTGGTTAAGTTATCAGATTACGTCTTCCGCATGTATTTTATTATCGTTAATATTTCACGGTTGATCACATGTCAATTTAAATTTTTAAAAAGGACCAAGTAAACGAGTTAGTGAATCTATAATACGCTGCTTGCCTAGCTTTCTCGAGTAGGCGCCATCACGACTCCCGAGGGTGAGAAATTCGGGTTGTGACATTGCTGGATTAATTGGACAAAGTCTAGTTTTTAAGCTAGTTGCAGCGGTTGTGTTAGCATAAGCATTATCTAAGGTGATAGTTAAAAATTTATCAATGAGTCCATAACAATCAAGTATTTGTAGAACATTAGTTGCAATATATGCTCCAATGTGTTTTGAATCAATAAATTTATAACCAATAATATATTTTTGCATGTTCTAGTGAAGATCAACCCAATGACATGTAACAGTTAAATAATCACAACCATTAGGACTATGACCTATATCAGATGTGATAGACACTTTACAATCTAAATGAAAAAATACACAACGAATATACTGAGGATATTCAATTTGAAATTTAAAAACATCATTTCTAACCGTGGTCTTAGGAAAACCTTGCAAAATAGGGTTATAAGTTTCTTGTATATAATACACAAAAGCAGGGTGAGAAGGAAAGTAAAAGGTAAGCCACAGACAGCCATCATTTTTGCTAAGTTCTCACGATCTCTTTGTTATAGGGGCATAAAACAGTATCAGAAGCAGCGTCAAGCTGTTGTTGTACAAAATTAGAACCCCGCCAGATCCACTAGGAGTGCCAGTACCGGTGCTAGGATCCATAATTTTTCCGGCTTCTATGTTAGCTTGTATCCATAAAGATTTGTGATCTTTACGTAAGTGTCTCGTTAAACCCCTTGTACCACCACTTTTTGTGTGTGCAAATTGTTGCTTACATTTTTCACATATAGTACGATTATTGACTTTATCATGTTTAAAAAATTTCCATACAAGTGATGTTTTAGGCAGCCTTAGAGTTACCCCTTACAGGGAGTACAAGGGGTAAAGCTCCAGACCGAGATTGACTCTGAGTTGGAGCTTGTGTTGCGGGACTAGTGGGTGTTTCATATAATTCTTCTTCCTCATTTTATTCATCCTCATTTTCTCCGTCCTCAAAAAATATATCATTGCCAAATTGTCTTTGTAAAGTTTCATGATCTAGTTGTTCCCCGAGATTAATATTATAACATGCGGGGGGTTGGGAAAATGAAGTTTCATCAACATGAGTCATTTCATCTATATGTATCCTAATTCTAGGAGAAGGGTTAGGATTAGGACTAGGATTAGGATTGCTGCTACTTTCACCTTTACTATTTTTTTTACTACTTTTATTAAATATGCCAAATATATTTTTAGGTGCCATAATTTAAACACGGAATTAAATTAAAAAGTTAACACAAAAATTAAACACACAAATGAAATACGAAAATAGAACACGTAAAGTATACACAAAAATAAAGCACTAAAATGATATGCAAAAATTATATATTAAAATTAGGAGATGAAACGAGTGCACCGTGATTAAATATTAAAACTTGAAGAAATTACCCAAAATATTGCTCCAAGTACTTGACGAATTAATTTGAAGCTTGAAAGTTGCTCCAAAAATTTGCCCAAATACTTGAAAGTTATCACTTGATAGTTGATAGTAAGAAAATTGAGCGAATAATATAGATAGAATGTAAGAGATTTGAGAGAGGATGATTGATTTTTTGTGGGAGAAGACCCGTTTTGGCCGTTGGGAACGGCTATTTTTGCAATTGAAGTCGTTGCCCAGCGGCTAGAATTCAAAAAAAAAAGATTTATGCGAGACAGGCGGGACAGGACGGGACAAACGGGACGAAATGGCCGTCCCGTCCCATCCCGCGTCCGGTTTAACATTGGCCCGTCCTGTTTAAAATGAAGTACTTGCCCGGGACGAGACGGCCCGTCCCTTTTGACAGCCATAGAATTTAGTATCTGTTTGAGCACAAATAGTAAATTCATCCACTAGAAAAACGAAAGGCAGCACGAATTACAAATTTAGATTTATTGATTCAAAATCATTTGATTGAAATCCTTGGACCAGCATTCCTTATCGGAAACGTGATTGAACATTGTCCGGAAGCGTGAAACTCGAAGAAGCATCCCGGGATTCAATTGTTATCTAAAGTTTGCAACTATCAGGCGAACTTCAAAAAAAAATTATCTGAAGTTCAAATTGATTTTGTCTGAAGTTTGCATTACAAACTGAAGAACTCTCTGAAGTTTGCACCATGAACTAAAGTTTGTCCAATTGCCTTTACAAGTCAGGGCAAACTTCAGGCAAAAATATCTGAAGTTTTGCTTTGATAAGGCCACACTTCACGGCAAAACAAATCTAAAGGTCAAACTTCAGACACAAATTTTTGCTACTTCAAACTGTATGTTCGAAGTTGTCCAAAAAGTGGGCAGACTTATAGTTTTTTGTTCAAAGTGGGTATAAGTTCAATAGTGACCCAAAAATTGGGTATAAATGCTAATGCCCCCTTTAATTGTTCCATTTTTATCATTTTATTTAATTGATTTGCATGCTGTAAGTAGACTTAAATTTTTGCAATTTGATTGATCTATTTAATGCAAGTAGACTTAAATTTTTTCCCCATAGTTAATTATTTCATATATATATCAGGGCGGAGCTAGCCCTCCGCTGATGGGTTCGGTCAAGCCCAATAGTTTTTGTACAAATTTTATATTTGTCTTGTGAAATTCATGAAAAATGTACAATATATTATTTTAGAACTCAATAACTTAAAAGAACTAAAATTCCAAACTCATAAACTTGAAGTTCTGGCTCCGCTTTTGCATATAATAAGAGTAAGCTTGGTAGCTAAACTTTATTTTTCTAGCTTTGTACAATTGAGCCATCGAACTCGACGCCTCTGATTAAAAAATAAATCTTATTCCTCCCACTACATCCTTAACAATTATAATAAAAATTCATTGAAACAGAAAAATAGATTAGAATATCTTACCTTATTGCTAACATCAAAATTTAAGTGTCAGATGGGCCGAATACATATGCAATTGGGTTCTACCATATGTAGACAAAGATTCTTGGGCCGATTACTGTCCTTCTATCTGTTAACATGGCAACGGCGCGAAAATCACTTTTAGCCCGCGATCGAAATTATTTATATTCAATAGTCATAAAAATATATAAAATTTACATATCTTTTGTATATAACATACATAAATATACATATATACATACACACACAAAAAAATAAAAGCAAAAATATATATATTCCGGCTATTATTTTGAGAACGGCTATACAATATCATTTTTCTTTAACATATATATCGTAAGTCTGCATACGATAGATCCTTATGGTCCAGACCTTCCCCGGACCTCGCGCAAAGCGGGAGCTTAGTGCACCTATGTTTCTTAAAAAACTATTATTAAGAACTTTTTGACTATTATACCATTATTTACTCTTCACGTTTAGGTCTTCTGTGTGATATAACCATTTTGTTTTTACTTTCAAGCACAACTAATACTATGAATAAAATAAAAATAATAATATTAATTAACTAAATCTTAATTTTCTAAAATAATAAATATTCCAGATTAATTATTTTCAGTAACCACGATAATTAAAATGGATCGAATGAATACTATAAAATTTACCCTATTTAGAGATAGGAAAATGTCAAGGACTAGCTTCTTCTTCTTCTTTTTTTTCTAAAAGAAAGAAAAAAGAAAGAAATATTAAATGAATTATGGGGTGATTTCCATTTAGGAGTAAATGTTGCACATCACATGGCCTACCAACTTTGTCGGAAGTTTAGTCTTAAATACTTTGATATTATGTTATAATTATAAAACTAAAATTCTTTTTAGTGAGAACAACGTGAGTTTAAACCTAATAAATTTAATGTGGTGGCTCACCACTAATCTGCCCCTAACAGAAATGTTGTCCAACGTGAGAAGCAGATAATTAATTCTTTTTTTTCCAGAAGAAAGCGAATAATTTTTTGGAACTCCTAGAAAATTCGTTCATTTTTTTCTTCTGATAGATGATTAGAATTTCATCCGGGTTCGAATCCTACTTTAAGGTTTACGAGTGTCACGAACCAAATTTTCCTCCGTCGAGACCGTGATGGCGCCTAACCTTTCAGTTGCTAGGCAAGCCAACAAGTAGAGATTTATACGCTAACTCTTAAACAATGCAGTGGATAACAACAATTAAACCATAACAGATTAAAGGAGTGCAGAATTTTATAATAACCCAACTACCTAGAATCTGGTGTCACAATTCACGAACTTCTAAGAGTCACTACAAATAACTGGCTGAAGGAAAGTACAACTGTTTTCGAATTAAAAGAAACAGTAAACTGAAATAACTGGAAGGGGACTCCAGGGTCTGCGAACGCCGGCAGATCTACCTTGGGTCTCCTGTGAGATTAAAGTCAGCAGCTCAACTCGGATCAACACGGTCCAGTACCGAAATCTGCACAGAAAGTGTAGAGTGCAGTATCAGTACAACCGACCCCATGTACTGGTAAGTGCCGAGCCTAACTTCGGCGAAGTAGTGACGAAGCTAGGACCAGACACATTCATAAACCTGTGCAGTTAAATAATATACGGGCACAATAACAACTAATAGAAGCTGAACAGATAATAATGGGAGGGGAAACATGCTGAGGGGATTGCAAGATGAAGAATCACAGCAGTAAAGAAATTTAAGCAGCTAGTACACCTCGAATCAGTAATAACAAGTAAACACAACAATAAAAAATGCACTGCATCACCCTTCGTGCTTTTACTCTCAACCTCACCAGATAATCAATAAAAGAATGGCATGGCATCACCTTCGTGCTTTTACTCTCATCTTCACCATATAAATCAAATAAGAATAGCACAGCATCACCCTTCGTGCTTTTACTCTCATCCTCACCATATAAATCAAATAAGAATGGCACAGCATCACCCTTCGTGCATTAACACTCTCCCTCACCAAAACAAGGAACAATAAATATAGGGAGATAGAAATGAAACAACAAGTCTTACTTCAACAATTACTTCCACAATATCAGCCTCGACTTTGAGTCAATACTAAATCAATACCAAAATCCGTACATATGAGAAGAACAATCAACATAATGATAAACTAATCTAAGCATGGATGATATGATTACGCAAAGTTACAATTTTATGAATATGACTCACTAGCATGTTATGACTCAACAACAATGCATAGGTGCTCGTCACCCACCTATAAGTTGTTCTCAACATTCAAACACGTAGCAGATAGGCAAATAAAACATAATCCCTCAAGCCAAGGTTAACAACGACACTTACCTCGCTCTAACGACCAAACTCAAAGCTCAATCACTGTTTTTCCCCTCACAAGCCTCCGTACCAATAGGATTTAGCAACTTACCAACCAAACATTTCAATTTAAGCCATAGGAACTACCCATGATTGCAAGGAATTCAATTTAGGCCATTTTGAAAAAAGTCAACAAATGTCAACACATGAGCCCCCTTGGTCTAAATCCGAAATTGGGACTAAACCCCGATTATCCATTCACTCCCGAGCCCGGATATATAATTGGTTATGGAATCCGACCTCAATTTGAGTTCTAAATCCCCAAATTTCGAAATCCCTAGTTTCTAGCCAAAAATCCCCAATTCCACCATGAAAATTTGAGATTCAAGGTTGAAATCTTGTAAAATAAAGTAAAAGATTGAAAGAAGTGAGTTAAGAATCACTTACCTATGATTTGGGGAAGAAGTGGTCTTTGGAAAATCGCCTAGAGGGTTTCTTGTTTTGAAACTTTTGAGAAATGAGCAAAAATCCAGTCTAAGTTAGATTTTACACAACTGCAGATGTCGCATTTGCGACCTAAGCTTCACAATTGCGAAGCTCGCAAATGCGAAGGGACCATCGCAATTGTGAAGTCCTTCACATCTTTGCTGCCTTCGCAATTGCGAACTTGAATCTCCGCAAATGCGACAAAAAGATCGCCTTTGCGATCATTGCCCCTCCCAGCTTTACTTCGCAAATGCGAAGAATTCTTCGCAATTGCGAAGACTGTATGGCCGAGCTTCTCTTCGCATTTGCGATGAGAAGCTCGCAAATACGAACCCCTCAGAGGTCGCAATTGCGAGATCAGGAGCCTACAACACCATCAGTTACACCAACAATTATTTTCAAGTTCAAATCACTCCGTAGCCTATCCGAAACTCACCCGAGCCCTTGGGGCTCCAAACCAAACATGCACACAAGTCTTAAAACATCATACGAACTTGCTCGCGCGATCAAATCTCCAAAAGAACACCTAGAACTACGAATTTAGCACCAAATCAAATGGATTTCTCAAGAACACTTTGAAATTTTTATTTTCTCAACCGAATGTTCAAAACTCACCAAATTTCACAGACATGACTTAAATATTATACTAAACCTGTACTGGACTCCGGAACCAAAATACGGACCCGATACTAACAAGATCAAGCATTAACAATTTCTTAAAAACCATTAAATTTTAAGACTTACAATTTTTAATAAAAATTCATAACTCGGGTTAGGGACCTTCGAATCCGATTCCGGACATACGCCCAGGTCCCATATTTCGATACTGGTCCACCAGGACTGTTAAAACACGAGTCCAGGTCCATTTACTCAAAACGTTGAACGAAGTCAACTAAATTAACTTTTAAAGGCAAATATTATTATTTTCATCAACTTTCAGCTTAAAAGCTTTCCGGAAACACGCCCGGACTGTGCACGCAAATCGAGAAGGAATAAAATAAGGTATTAAAGGCCTCAAAATACAAAATTCGGTTTTAAATCATAAGAAGACCTTTCAGGTCATCACAACGAGAGATAAAAAATTATTGATGAAACAATGAAAATTTTCTTTTGTCCGTTCCAGATGATCGAAAAATAATTAAAAAAATTAATATATTCAAGATATTATACTTACAAAATATTAATGTGAATGTATTATTATTTGGGGAGTTAAATAAAATTCTCTTTGGCTATAATTTGTTGTAAATATTTTATATTATTAACTATTGTGATTTATAGTACCTTTTATTTTTTTAAATATGTAATTTTGTTTAAAAAAAAAATTAGTATCCAAATTCGAACCACAAAATACTTAAATTTAACCATTGTAATAATAAGAAAAAAGTTTTATTAACTACATATTCTATGGCTTGATTGACTCACAAATTTGTCGGTACAAAATGGGTTTGAATTATTTCACGGCGGCTGCAACTGTTCTAAATGAGTTTCTTCTTTTATTTTAAAAAAAGAAGAAAAGAAAAAGAGCATACCGACACATACGTTTGCATCATTTCATGCATAAAATGTGTCTTTTGCATACAGTATTATCATTTAATTATATACTTTTATTTCAATTTATTAATAGCTTATATTGTGGTTAATTTTACTGGAATAAAACGTCTAAAAGACCAAAATAATAATGATTTCACCTGTCTATTTTATTTAGTTTTAAATGCAACAGTAATGAAAACTTTTATATTGTGCACCTTATATTCCATGAAGAATCGGAGTCGAAATTTGATGTTGTGGGCTCTAGATTCTAGTCTGTTTAGATTTTTATCGAGTTCAAAATCAATAAGTTGCATATATTCAATAAATTTCTAAAGACAAATATAGGATTTAAATTAAAGCTATTGGGTTCAACCGAATCCGTAACTTGTGTTCAAACTCCGCCCCTAATTCCATGTAATATTCAGTAAGCAATTCAATAATTATTCGTATGGGTTTATAGTTCCTGCATAAATTTGTACCTACCAGACCACTCCTAATTATAAGAATAATAATATTTCCTTCTATAATATCTAACGCAATTGACTAGTTCTCTTCACTTACTGAATATAGCAGAAATTTGGATGTTTATTTATTTTGAGGCATCGACTTGAATCTTTAGACCTAAAAACTTTAATATTTAGCAGTATAGCCTTAATGTGCAGAGGCCGACCCAGGATTCGGCGATCGCGGGATACCATGACACTCAATATGCATTTATCACATAATTGATACGGAGACCTATGCTAATATCTGACTTTTTTTTTTTTGAAGATATATGTAAGTATATTTATGGAGTTTTTGCCGAAAATTTTCGGATGTCGATGACCCCCTCAACTTAACATGTGCGTCCGTCTCGGTTCATGTGTCCTCAATTACACCAAGGTACGTGGGTCACAGTTTTTAGTGCCTCATTGTTGTATATCTCTCCTCTTGTATGATTTAGATTACATTTGTTGAATATTGAAGAGACTGTTTGGGTGGTGTTCTATGTTATTTTAGTTGTATTATTTATGTGTGTTGGAAAAAAAATTAAAAAATTAGGTAGAAATAATCCCTCTTGATTTTTTTTTATGACCACGGTTCTTTTACAAGGGATGACTCTTTGAACCGGGTGGTAATTTTTTTTTCTCAAGTAGAATTTTCAAAAAGTTTTGGACTTTTCCCAACGATGGACTTCCTAGACAGTTTTCTTGAGGGTTTAAAGTCTAAAGAAAAATACAAAAAGATTGTTTTTTTCAATTAATAATGGAATGGGAAGAACTTGAGTATCTATGATTTTTGACATGTTTTATGTTGGGGCTTAGAGCTCGACCATTTGCGCCGAGTACTTTCTTCTTTATTCTTGTGACTATATGCCTTGAGAGTATATGTGTTTATTTTGACGCTTGAGCTCGTCTAGCGACTCCTGTTGTTACTTCCTAGTGTTTGGATTATATGATGACGACGCTAGTTGCTTTAACTTGAGAGTGAGGTCTGAGCCGTCCTGAGTAAGTCATGTGCATTGTGTGAGGTGAGATTTTGTTGTACTCAGTGCCATACCTTGTTAGTCTAGAACTTGCTCCGTGTGTGAGTCAAAGCGAAATGATTAAGTCTTGTGAGTTTAAGAAATGACATAGGCGTTTCTTTGATTAAACCTTCAGTCTATTTGCCTACCAGTGATAAAAAATTATCCTTTGTTAGCCCATTTGAGCCTGTAAACCTTTTCTTTGATACCCACATTACAAGATGAATCCCTTTTGTTATTAATTAAATCTTGTTGAACCTTTACCCCGGAAAGCACTTAAGTCTCTAGAAGAGAAGAAAAAGAGATTGGGTAGTTTTTGAGTGAAACCATAGAAAGGCCAAAAGGTGCATGTGTGTATTGAGAGAGCCACTAGCTGGAAATACCAATTTATGGAGGGTGCTGAAAAGATTTTTAAAAGAAAAAGAAAGAAAAAGAAAATACAAAAAAAAAAAATCCCTCCAATTCACATTGATATGTGCTAGTGCTTATGTAGATGTGCTTAAAGTCAATGAGCTACGTTATCTACAATTTCGTAGCTATATGTTGAGTGATCATGCAGAGGATGTGCTTAAAAGTAAAAGTGTATTGTATTAAAAGTGCTTAGGAGGGTTAGTCACTATTATCCATATCTATCCTACTCGTCCCTTAGCCTACGGTACAATCCATAAAGACCTAATTGATCCTAGACTTTGCGAGCTTAAATTAGCAGAGTCCTACACTACGGGCAAGCCTATGGTACAGACTTGGGTGGTATAAGAGTTTCTTTGAGAAAGTGAGCAAATTCTTTCGATTTTGAGAGTCCTTAAAATATACTTGAACATATATTGAGTGTGTGGACTACTTTTCTGTGGTTTGTTGGTGAGGGCACATCATTTGCAAAGGAATGGTAGACACCTTGATTTTTGAGTTGGCACAAAGAATTAGTCATAGTGTTGAATGCATTAGAGTCAAGTTTTGAAGTGAGGATGTTAGAAGAGCCACATGAATATTTTAAATGATCTTGACATGAGTTTAAAACTTGAGGAAAGATATGAAGAGTGCATATGATGGGTTCTAAGCGTTGATATAAACCATTGTCATTGGTGTGATGCTTGAGTATGTTTTGAAAGGTATTTCTTGCCTATGCGCTTAATTTTAAGTTTCTCGAGGACGAGCAAGAGTTTAAGTGTGGGGGTGGTGATAAATGATGAAAAGTGCATATTTTTATGTATATTTGCATATTAATTCTTGTGTGAGTCGCGGAAATTACATGATTTTTAAAGTGAAATATGCTCATTACATATTTTTATGTGTAGGAACGAGTTCGGATGAAAGTAGAATAAAATAAGAATAAATATCGCAAAACGGAAGTGAGGTAGCAAAAATTGGGAGCTCGTCCATACCCATGAGTCGCGCGAGGGCAGACGCGCCAATGGAGACAATTGCAAGCACAAAACAGCAAAGTGAAGCGAAGGCACGGATCGCTTCGCGAACTGGAAAATTGCAAAAGCTAAGTCCGCGTCCATGGTTGCGCGCTGCACGAAAGTTGACGCGCCCCCAGTTCTCCTTTCCGATTTTGGATTGCATTATACGAACCTCCACCCTCCCTAGGTCATATAAATACACACTAAACATGATTTTGGCATAACTTTGGAGGAGGATACACTACTTTAGGGTTACACTGTACCTTTAGAGGCAAGAACACACTTGGAGCAAGGAGAAGGATTCAACTCCACGTTTTCCCTCTTTTTTCATCTATTTTCATTATTAATTATGAATCCTAGTATTGTAGTTTTGCATACTATTATGAATAGCTAATTTGTTATCTAGGGTTTTGATGGAACCTTTTGGAGGATGAAGTCTTGTTAAGTTTGAATATAATTTAGCCTTTGAATTTCTTTACTTGTTCAACTACATGCTTAATTTTGTTGATTGAATGGCCATCAATTGACTGTGCCTATTTATTGTGTATTGCTTGGGAAAGGGTACATATTTAGGTCGTTGTTGAACAACATCACTCCTAACGTATATGAGGAATCAATACGGCGGGTTTAAAGGTGGGTTTAGGAAAAACAAAGCCTTGACGTGGTTATGGTGAGCGGTGAGATTATGCCAGCTAGCGTAGTTCGGGAGAATATGTCTAGTAAATTGTTGTAGTTGCTCGGGAAAGAATTACGGCACCTGAAGTGCTCACGACCAATAGAGAATAATTAGGCGAAATTATAGGAGACGTAGCGGGAAGGATTACGATAATTGGGGAAATCATAACTCTAGACCTCCTTAATGTTGTCTCAAACTCTTAGTATCTTTAGTTGTTAATTTTCTATTTTAATTTGTTAGTTAATTAGTTAGACATAAGAATTTTCATATATGTAACTTAGAAATTGTTCGAACTTGTCTTCTTGGTGATAGTGAACAGTTGTAGCTAAACCTTAGTTCTCTTTGGGATTCGACTCTGGACTTTTAGACCGGATTATATTTGCAGCGATCGCTTATCCTTTTTACGAGTGGATTTAGGCGTGATCAAATTTTATCACGCCCAACTCCAGTCCTAAAAAGGATAAGCGGCCGCTGCAAATATAATCCGGTCTAAAAGTCCGTATTTGATCCCAAGAGTGGAAGAAAATGTGATAAAAATGGTCTAAGTACGTATTAAATGACCACTCACTGCCCAACGACTTTCGCACCTGCGGTGCCTTGGCCGCATCTACGGTCTCGCACCTGCGGAAAACCATCGCAGGTGCGCATTTCCCTCACCTTGCCAGTCTCCGCAGGGGCCGCTTTTGCGAGCCTAGCCACACCTGCGACCACAGCTCTCGCACCTGTGGTCACGCAGGTGCTCCCAATCTTCCGCATATGTGGTTCCTGGGCTGCCCTTGATTTCTCTCTTCTGCGGCTCCTGGCTCGCACCTGCGGCTGGCCAAGCGCAGGTGCAATTTTGACAGATCTGGGGAGCTTCAGCTGTTGCTTCAAGCTCCCAACTTGGTCCGAGACTCGTCTGATCAACACTCGGGGCCCCGCTCGAACATACCCATAAGTCTAGAATCATAAAACGGATTCACTCGAACTCTCGGAACGCCCGAAACAACATCAAATTAAGAATCACATCCCGAAACCAATTGAATCAAGCTTATGAACTTCAAGTTCTTCAATTTACTTCCAATGCACCGAAACGTACTTAAACTACTCGGAATGATGCCAAATTTTACGTGCAAGTCTTAAATGATATTACGAAACTATTCCCGGTCTCGGAATTTTGTTTGGACCTCGATAACACCAAACCCCACTCCAAACCAAATTTAAAGAACTCATAACACCTTCAAGAACCAACTTTCACTATTTGGCGCCAAAACACTTCTAGTTCATTCAAAACCCGATCCGAACATATGCCCAAGTCCGAATCATCATACGAACCTATTGGAATCGTCAAATCCCGATTCTGAGGTTGTTTTACTAAAAATGTTGACCGAAGTCAAACTTGGCCTTTTAATCCAACTTTAAGGAACCAAGTGCTCCGATTTCAATCCGAACTCTTCCAAATCCCGAACTGACCATCATCGCAAGTCATAAATCATGAAAATCAAGTACGGGAAGTCTTATTTAGGGGAATGGGGTTCTAGAAAGCAAAACGACCGGTCGGGTCGTTACATTCTCCACCTCTTAAACAAACGTTCGTCCTCAAACGAGTTTAGATTCATACCTATAGTGCTGAATAAGTGTGGATATTTGCTCCGCATGTCCTCCTCGGAATCCCAGGTCGCCTCCTCCACTGGTTGGCCCTTCTACTTAAACTTTATCGCGGAAATCCTCTTGGATCTCAACTGGCGCCTATCTGGCAACAATGGCAACTGGCTCTTCCTCATAACTCAGGCTCTCATCCAACTGAATAGTGCTGAAGTCTATCACATGTGACAAGTCGGCGTGATACCTCTGGAGCATAGACACGTGAAAAACCGGGTGAACTCCTGATAGGCTGGGAGGTAAAGCAAGCTCATAAGCAACCTTCCCAACTCGCCTCAACACATCAAATGGGCCTATAAACTTGGGGCTCAGTTTGCCCTTCTTTCCGAATCTCATAATACCTTTCGTCGGGGAGACTTTCAAAAGAACCTTCTCGCCTTCCCAAAATGATACATCACGCGCCTTCTGATCTGTATAACTCTTCTGTCCGGACTGTGCTGTGCGGAGTCGCTCCTGAATTAACTTTACCTTTTCCAAGGCATCCTTTACCAAATAAGTACCATATAACTTAGTCTCGCCGGGCTCAAACCACCCGATGGGAGAACGACATCGCCGACCATATAAAGCCTCAAATGGAGCATCTCGATGCTGGACTGATAACTGTTGTTGTAAGAAAACTCGGCCAAAGGTAAGAATCGATCCCACTGCCCTCCAAAGTTAATCAGACATGCTCTTAGCATGTCCTCCAGGATCTGAACCGTCCGCTCTGACTGTCAGTCGGTCTGTGGATGAAATGCTGTGCTGAGCTCTACAAAGGTCCTCAACTCTCTCTATATGGCTATCCAGAAATGTGAAGTAAACTGAGGGCCTCTATGTGATATGATGGGAACAGGCACACCATGCAACCGAACTATCTCCTGAATATAAATCTGGGCCAACTTCTCTGAAGTATATGTAGTTACAACCGGAATGAAGCGTGCCGACTTGGTCAACCTGTCGACGATGACCCAAACTGCATCAAACTTCCACAAGCTCTGTAACAACCCAACAACGATATCCATAGTAATGGGCTCCCATTTCCACTCTAGTATGGTCATCTACTGGAGTAGGCCACCTGGCTACATACTCCACTATGTCTTTCTTCATCCGCCACCACCAATAATGCCGCCTCAGATCATGGTACATCTTCGTAGCACTTGGATGAATGGAATAAGGAGAACTTTGTTCCTCGTCTAGAATCCCCCCTCTCAAGCCATCGACATCAGGAACACATAGACGACCCTGGAGTCGCAGAGCACCATCATCGCCAATAGAAACCTCCTTGGTACCCCCTGTAGTACCGTCTCTCTGAGAACTGCCAAGTGCGTATCATCAAACCGTCAAGCCTTGATCTACTCCAATAGTGAAGACTAGGCAACAACACATGCAAGAACTCGGCTGGGCTCTATAATATCCAACCTCACAAGTCTGTTAGCCAAGGAGAATGTCCAAGGCTAGTGGCCTCTCCTCTGCTGAAATGAATTCTAAGCTACCTATACTCTCTGCCTTTCTGCTCAAGGCATCCGTGACTACATTCGCCTTGCCCGGATGATAAAGAATAGTGATGTCATAATCCTTCAGCAACTCAAGCCATCTACACTGCCTCAAATTGAGATCCCTTTGCTTGAACAAATGCTGCAAGCTGTGATGATCCGTGTAAACCTCAATGACACCCCATAAAAATAAAGCCTCCAGATCTTAAGAATATGAACAATCGCGGCTAACTCTAGATCGTGCACACGGTAATTCTTCTCATGAATCTTCAGCTGACGTGAAGCATATGCAATAACTCGCCCCTCCTACATCAGTACACATCCCAAACCGACCCATGAAGCATCGCAATAAACCGTATATGTCCTCGAACCGGAAAGCAACACTAGCACCGGTGCTGTATTCAAAGTTGTCTTGAGCTTTTGAAAGCTCGCCTCACAACCATCGGACCAACGGAACGGAGCACCCTTCTGGGTCAATCTAGTCAAATATGTTACAATGGATGAAAAACCCTCCACAAACCGGAGATAATAACCTGCTAACCCCAAGAAACTCCTGATCTCAGTCGCCGAAATGGGATGAGGCCAACTCTGTACTGCCTCAATCTTCTTGGGATCAACCTTAATACCCTCTCCTGATACAACATGCCCCAAGAATGCCATAGACTCTAGCAAAAACTCGCACTTAGAGAACTTAGCATATAGCTTCTGTTCTCGCAATGTCTGAAGCACCACTCTCAAATGTTGCTCGTGCTCATCAGGCTACGTGAGTAGATCAAAATGACATCAATGAAGACAATGACAACCGAATCAATATAAGTCCTAAACACCCTGTTAATCAAATCCATAAACGCCGCTGGGGCATTAGTCAAGACGAAGGACATCATTAGAAACTTATAATGGCCATATCTAGTATGGAAAGCAGTCTTCGGAACATCCGAGTCCCAAATCTTTAACTGATGATACCCTGATCTCAAGTCAATCTTAGAGAACACCCTAGCACCCTGCAACTGGTCAAACAAGTTATCAATACACGGCAACAGGTACTTGTTCTTGATGGTAACTTTGTTCAACTGGCGGTAATCAATGCACATCCGCATAGTCCCATCTTTCTTCTTTACAAATAACACTGGTGCACCCCAAGGTGATACACTTGGTCTGACAAACCCTTTTGCTAACAACTCCTCAAGCTGCTCCTTCAACTCCTTCGGAGCTATACGGTACGGTGTGATAGATATAGGCTGGGTACTTGGAGCCAAATCAATATAGAAATTGATATCACGATCTGGTGGCATGCCTGGAAGGTCAGAAGGAAACACATTGATGAACTCCCGGACTACTGGCACTGAATCAATCATCGGAGACTCTGCGTTGGTATCCCGAAAATAGGTTGATAATCCAAACAACCCTTCTCGACCATATTTCAAGCATTCAGGAAAGAGACAACCCGACTAGTTGTACTGACAGACGAACCCTTCCACTCCAATTAGGAAACTCAGGCATCGCTAAGGTAATAGTCTTGGCATGGCAATCAAGGATGTCGTGATATGGGGATAACCAGTCCATGCCCAGGATGACCTCAAAGTTGGTCATATCAAGTAACAGAAGGTCCACTCTAGTCTCGTAACCATAGAATATGACCACACAAGACCGATAGATCTGATCCACAACCACAGAATCGCCTATAGGAGTGGACACATAGACAGGAGTACCCAAGGACTCACGAGAAACATCCAGGAAAATGGCAAATAGAGATGATACATATGAATAGGTAGATTCTGGATCAAATAACACCGAAGCATCCCTACCACAGACAGAAATAATACATGTGATCACGATATTGAGGCCACTGCAACTGGTCTGGTCGGAAAGGCATAGAACCTGGCTGGAGCGCCGGCTGGCTGGCCTCCGCCTGACTGAACAACAGCTGGCTAAACTCCCCCTACCCGACCTCCACCTTTAGGACGACCCCTACCCGTCTGCCTTCCACCTCTAGGCGGCCGGATAGGTGGTGCTGGAATCATGGGCTGTTGGCCTTGTTGCACTGCCTTGCCCCGAAGCCTAGGGCAAAATCTCCTCATGTGACAGAGATCTCTGCAATCGAAACAACCCCTCGGTACGGTGATCTGCTGCCCTGAAGTCCGACCCTGATGGCCTAAAGACCCATCGGAAGAAGCCTGAAAAGCTGGTGGGCAGTATGAACTCTCGGGCATGGCACTAAAATAGGAGCTGGAAGAACCTTGGTGGCATGAGTACCAACGGGAAGAACCCTGAATGGCTGGTGGGCGGTAGGAACTCTCTAGTATGGCTCTGAAATAGGGTCGCGCCGGAGCACCCTGGGGAGGTGGTGGTGCTGGATATGTGGGCCTGCTAGGCTGACCCATCCCAAACTGACCTCTACCCCTAGCCGGGGAACCTCTAAACTCTCTAGAGAAATGGGTCCTCTTGTCCTTCAACACCTGCTCTCTACCCTTATGACGGTAGCCCTCAATCCTTCGAGAAATCTCCACTACCAACTGATAAGAAGTCCCCATCTCAACCTCTCGGCCATATTAGCCCTAATACCGGAGTGTAACCCTGCAATAAACCTCCGCATTCTCTTTGCGTCTGTGGGAAGTATCATAAGTGCATGGCGAGATAACTCAGAAAATCTCACCTCATAATCGGTCACTAACATCTGACCCCGCTCGAGCTGCTCAAACTGATACCGCAACTCTTCTCTCTCAGAGGGTGGAATATACCTATCCAAGAAAAGCTGCGTAAACTGGCCCCAAGTCATGGAGGGAGAACCCACTGGCCTGCCGAGAAGATAAGACTGCCACCACCAATGGGCCCTGCCTCCAACTGGAAAGTAGTGAAATCCACTCCATGAGACTCCAATATCCTCATGTTGTGCAGTCTGTCCTTGCACCTATCATTGAAGTCCTGGGGATCCTCACGACGCTCGCCTCCGAAGACAAGAGGGTGTAACCTAGTCCATGTTGATACCCAATTTTTTCCTATATATTTTTAATATGCAAAATACTTTCAAAATAGCATGTTCATGCATATATAAATATGTCCAAATGTTTTACTATTTCTCCTTAATTTTTGAAGATTCTTTTAATCAATTTATTGCCCTATTTTATCCAGAAAAACCCAATAATTATTTCCAAAATTATCATTTTGGTAATTCATTTATTGCATTATCATATTTATGCTAAAATAAAGCTAAGATAACTTTTACATATTTTTAAAAATTTATTTAGTATTTTTAAAGCTAAATTGCATATAATTGCAATATTAGCCTCTTTTAGATTTAATTACGTTTATACCTATAAAAATTAAGTCCAGTATTTTTATTTTGATAATTATGTACTATTAGTCATTTTAGTATCTTTAATTTATTTCTGGAAATTATTTTACTATTTTTATAAATCAAATAGGGAAAAGTGGCTATTTAAATGTTAGCCCATTTTCATTTCAATTTAGCCTGATTTGGCACCCCAATTATACCCAATCTGAGGCCCAATTACCCTGACCCAATCCCCGTTTAATCTGACCCAAGCCCGCCTTTATAACCCACCCACTCGCCCGCTTTAATCCAGGCCGTTGATCATTCAGATCAACGGCCAACAACAATCCTTACCTTTTTTAATTCAAACGACCCCTAACCCTAACCCCATTTCATACACTTCGCCGCCTCTGAATCCCATTCTCTCTCAATCCTCTCTCAAACCCTCTCAAACCCTAGCCGCCGACCTCAACTACAACCCCTAAATCTCCCAAATCAATGGCTTCCAAGGCCATCGGAGGCCTGTATCCACCTCCTATGGCTTCTACATGCCCGGTTATCCTGGAAAAGTTTGGTCCAGACCTTGGTCGTTTTCAGTTTATGACTGTTCTTCGGTCGTCTCTGACCTTTCTCCGGCCACCCATGGCTATTCGAGTCTGACTCTTGACTCTCCTGCTTAGATCGATGGTTTTCAAAGCCTTTCTCACCACTTGGGGTTCTTCTGAAACCCTAACCTTTAAGGTTCTTCCGATTTCTTTTAGATCTGTTTTAGATCTGTGTTTTCTCTAAACTTCTAAACATTTTTCTCAAAGTTTCTTCTAGAACTCTACCTTCAAAACCCCTTATCTTTTCAGATTAGGGTTTTTGCTAAGTTATTTCGAAGCTTTCTCTGATTTTTGGCATGTTCTGCTGTGTTTCCTTACGTCGTTCTTCTACTGGAGTTTGCATGTTAAGCCTTAATTTCTTTTGAGGTTTCTGAATCTATTTTTTGTTAATATTTGTTTGATTTATTTGTTTTTCATCCCCAGACTCGATTGGTGTTGAAAACCCTAAGTTTGGGTTTTTTTTTATAGCAAATCCACTAGGCAGGTGCCTAGGGCTAATTTTATTAATAACTAAAAGGAAAAAAGAATCACATAGGAAGAGTACAAATAAGGGGGACAATAGACCGGTAGTGTTGCCTATATGCCTTGGCTATATAATTACTCCTCTGCGCCTCACATTGCCCTTATGGCAGCCTCATGTAGAGGAGTCATGGGTTAGCTGCCGGCAAAGTCTCACGAGGGCATATAATCTCATAGCCATTTGGATATTTTTCCAAAGGCATTGGGCTGGAGCAACACAAACTTGACTAAAACTTACCTTACTAATCCTATTGAGGCAAGTAAAAAAGCCTCACCTACTAGCAAGCATGTAAAAAGAATGAACTAGCTAAGACTAAATATTCTATGATCATCACAGAGTTTTTAACATACTTTGTGATGATGTTACAAATGAGTATACTAACATAGTGGTAAAATAAAATAAAGTGATAATTAAATTGTTGTCCCTTTTTGTCCAAATTTGTAACTTCTTTAAGTTGTAATTCTTTGTCATCTTCATCAATCCTCTTCAATATGTCTTCAAACTTCATGATTTCTTTTTTGACCGGTTAGATCTCGTAGATGTGGTTGGGGCAGCCTGTTTCTGTTTGGCAACTCTCATTGGGAGTCGCCTAACGTTTGCTTCCTCATTCACCTTGCCGTCCCAGCTCTTCTTCCTTGTGTGAGTCTTCTTGCTTTGTCCACTGTGCATAGGTGATAAATCACCTTTTTTGCTGCCTCTTGCCTATATTTTTGTAGCATTTCATCTTCCTCTCCATCTTCATACATGTCTCTTCCCACGTTTACTGGATTTGGTAAGTGTTGGATAGTGTCTTGTGCCATCAAAACATTTGCATTTTGTGATTTTATCATGACTGCCTTGTCTTGATGTTGCTCAACAATTTGTGTATTGCTTCTGTTCGTTGCCATACGTCCAGTGCTTAAATTATGAACTGACTTCAATGCGGGTTTAGTACCTACCAATGCATCCAGTAGCAATCTATCCTCCAAAGCAATGACTGGAGTGTTTGCACGATTTTGCTGCTGCCCGGGCTGTGGTGTTGTTGTTGCTTTTCGATCTTCAGCAGTAACAACAGCTGAATTAATCTTCTGCTGCTGTCCAGGAGTTGATACTACTGCTGCATTAATAGCTGCTGGATTGTTATCAATTACCTGCTGCTGCGCAGTAGACTTGGCCATCGAAATAGCACATGTTGTGCTTGTTCCAATGTGTTGCTGCCTATTTTTAGGGATAAAATCTGGGGCTTTTGCGTTTAACTTGCTGCCTGAGTTCAACTTTGAGCAGCTGCCAATTTTTGGCAGAGAAAGCATCTCCTCATCTCCACTACATCGCTCACCTTCATCAGTCGAATCCCCCGCAATTTCAGCACCCCAGTCTTCTTCATCATCATCCTCCCTTTGGTCACTCCAAAGTTTGGATTTAATTACCATCTTCCTCACATTGGCTTGAATAATTTCATTGTTGTTTCCTGTGGACAGCACCATCTGCCCAGATTCACCTCCATATTCACCAAACGACTCCATTGATTGTGAAGGAACTTCAAACACGGATGTGTTCAAAGTGACTACTGGTTGTTTAAACATAGTAGTGTGCACTGCCATTGCGTTCTGGGCATCTTTGATGATTTGCTCCACATGTGGACTGGAAAAATGCAAGGTCGGGGTATTGGAGCTATGTGCTTGATTACCCGTTAGCTCGTCACGAACAATCAATTCTTTCGTCAAATTACCACTGCCTTTATCTCGTTTGCTACTACTGGAATCTGGATGTTTTTTACTACTTGGAGAGTTGTTCTGTCCAGTTTGTGAGACTGATTTGCCATCTACAATTTCTAAACTCTTTCCAGCCTCTTTTCCACCATGTTCTTGTGCATTGTCCAAGGCATCAAAAGAGTTAGTACACATAAAAGTTTCTGCTGCACTTTGCAAATTTTTATGACTTGAAGCCACCTTCCTGTTTGGTGATCGATTAACTACTGCC
Organism: Nicotiana attenuata; assembly: GCF_001879085.1. Taxonomy (NCBI): domain Eukaryota; kingdom Viridiplantae; phylum Streptophyta; class Magnoliopsida; order Solanales; family Solanaceae; genus Nicotiana; species Nicotiana attenuata. The sequence goes on along the minus strand of NW_017675514.1, from coordinate 19,638 downwards.
CAACCTTTAGTTGCATCTACACCTTCCTTCAGTGCATCAGTAGTTATAACCTGCAAACTAGCTGTTTGTGCACCAGCAATAACCTGATCAGCTACATGTTTTTCAACTGATTCTATCCCTGTAACCGTAGGATGATCCACCCCAATTTCCTCCTGCACAGCAGATGATATCTGCCTCTGAATACCAGGCTGTTCATTACCATCCAGTTGTTGTTGCACCCCAACTGTTTTGCTAATTATATTATCATGATCACTAACTCCATCCAACTTAGAACCATTTTGTAATCCTGAATCCACAGCCTTGTCCAATCATGCCAAAGCTGGAGTAGCAGGATCATTAGCAGCCCGCAAAACTTGAGAATTAGAAAGTGTTTGTTGCACGACAGTAGTAAACTTGGCTGCTATTTCACCAGATTTCCCAGCTTTGTAACCAGCATCAGTCATATTTTTTCCACTTGTTACATCACCATCAGCAACTTGTCCACCCAAAGCATTCCTAACAGCAGCAGCTTCAGTTTTTCCAACATTTTGGTTACTATTAGGATTAAATTGTAAAGCTGAATTCAACCTCTCCAAAGCTGTGGTAGCAGCTATATCTCTAGCTTTGTCCACAGTCTTTTTTGTTGCATCCCACTGAACCAAACCCTTTAGAACAGTAGGTGGACCCTTATCAATCATGAGAGCTGCAACTCTATCCTCTCTCTGTTGTACAACATTAGTCACGATTACATCACCTTGCATTCCATCATGATGCAACATCAATTGTTGCACACCAATGTCTGTATTTTCTTTTGACGCATCATCCACCTGTTGTCTAGTTTTTTTTGCATTGAGATAATCCCTAGCATCTCCTTTTAGTTTCTCCAAACTGGAGCCTTCACCAGTATAGTTCCCAACATCCTCGATCTTTTTCTTTAGAAGTACACGACACTCCTCTTCTTCATGTCCTTGGCGCTTACAAAAGATACAATAACCAGGAAGATTATCATATATAACTTCTTAAAACACCGCTACAATCTTACCAGATGCATTATCAACATGTTGTAAACGAATACGCTTTGGCAATTTATCTACAAGATCAAGAATAACTTTCACCCTAGCAGTGCTAGGTCTAGATTTCACCTGCGTCGCTTTGTCGATAGCGATTGGTTTACCCACTGCTGATGCTATTGATTGCAAGGATTTTCGTGCAAATAATTCTAGAGATAGGTTTGGTAATGAAATCCAAACTGCAGCCTTTGACGTCTCCTCCTTATGATTGTATCCAACAGTCCAAGGAAAGACTCTATATTGATGTTCTTCGCCATTATGTGAAAAATAGTTCACTGCTCGCGCTAATGCACAGACAAAATCGTCAGACTGATCAACTCTTAATAAAATTTGACGTGGGGCGAGATGGTCAATCAAACAGTGACCTTTGATACCTATAATTTTAGGCAGCAGAGTTGTCAAGACCTGCAAATCTGGTGCTCTTGGAGATAACTTCAAAACGACTGCTTGATGCAGTCCTTCCTCTACAGCGAACTGTTGTCTTTCCTCCATTGTAAATTGTATAGTAGGTTCTCCATGAACAATGTGGACAGGTTTTAGATGAAGTTTGGTACTGTTTGAGGCAGAATTATTTGTAAACAATTGTGACGCATAGGATTTTTGAGTTTTATTATTAGGGACGGAATCAGTAATGTTTGGATTAGACTCTCCCACAGCTTGAAGCTGGGGAGAGATCACGGCAGCCATGGCTGCTCAAATCTCCATGAAGTCGCCTGGGAGAGAGGAGAGAGGAGAGAGCTGACTATTTCATCTAGTTTTGACTCTTTTACTTATTTTATCTACAAAATAAAAATTCAAAAATATTTTACTCTTATTTAGCTAAATCTTTTATTAGTACTTTAGTTTATATACCTTTCATAAATTAAAAACTATAGTAAAAATACTTTC
>NW_017675514.1:9010-17688 GCF_001879085.1 Nicotiana attenuata | reverse complement strand
TTAATATTTGTTTGATTTATTTATTTTTCATCCCTAGACTCGATTGGTGTTGAAAACCCTAAGTTTGGGCTCATTCAAGTTTCTGAGACTATTTGTTGTGTGATTTACTTGTTCGTCATATTTGAGTTCGATTGGTTTCAAAAACCCTAATTTCTTTGGGGCCTATTCGAGCTTCTGAAGCTGCTTGTGCAACTCATCTGTTTGAAGTTGCTCGACTGGATTTGAAATCTTTTTGTTTCAGCATTTGTTTCTTTATGTGATTTTGACTTCCTGCTATCATTGAAACTCGACTATACTTTCAGAAGGGCCTTTTACTTGACCCTTTGCATGCTTCTAATACTCTCTCTTTTCTCTATTACTAAGTTAATGAAGTTGACCTATGTGACTACCATGTTTCGATAGTTCACGATCTACTGACTATGTGATTGCTATTGCATGCTGCTTCTTTTTGCCATAGTTTGGCCTCGCATGCCTAATGTTTATGCACTCTATTTATATGCTGAATTCCCCTCTTAAATGACCTTCAATTTCGGACTGATTTCAAACCATCCCTTGTGAAATTCTGATTGCACTCGTATGTTAAGTAATTGATTCTTTCCCTGTTTCGCCTTACTGATTACCCTGTTTCTTGGTCTAATTTGAACACTTTCCTTTGAACCTTCGACCCCTACTTTTCTACTCAATTTGATTAATTCCCTTACCCTGGTTACATTGGTATTTGATTCTTACCGACATTTCCTTGATTAGAATCTGATGAACCTAGTCTCTATTACATATTGTGTACTTGTACTATGCTGAAAATATTTCCTTATTTGTTAAACTCAGCCTTATGTTATTTATTTCCTTATTTAGTATTTACATGTTACCGTTTAAATTTAACTCCTTAATTAAAGGAAGTACTTATACTGATTTGATTTTAATTAGCACATAGTTCCATAATTACTGATAAACTATGATTCTTGCCTTATTTTCTACCTGTTTTCAAACTATAAGTACCTTGCTCTCTCATTAACACAAACACACGAACACTCTTAACTCTGAACTCACACTTACACTCAAACACTCTCTCTTGCTTTACTACTTGTACTGTGGCCTGTTTAGTTGGCTGAAAGCAAAGCTATATTTCAAGTCCTACTACCTTTCTTTACTGCATTTTGCTTCTTTGAACTGGTATGTTCTAATTAAACTTATAGCATCAACAACAACATGGTTACTTAATGTTCTTGCATTCTTGTCTGCCTACTGCTTGTATCTATTTCAGTACCTTTATGTAGCATGCTGTAATTTCTTTTCTCCTGTTCTGAATTAATGTTTTGTGAACCTTAAATCCCTATCCCCAATGTGTTTGGTATCTATGTTTGGTATGGGGCATGGCAGTATTGAACATTGTTGTCCATGACTCAAACTTGATCCCCCTGGGATCATAACCTCTATGTTTTCTCTAGTGTTGTGTGTTCTGGTGGGCTTATAGGCATGCCAGCATCTTCTATTGCTGTGCATGCCCAAAGCTGACCCTTGCCTAAGTACATAGGCTCTTTGCAATTCCCAACCCCTGAACCCCTTTTGTATGAAGTTATCAACTCTGTAACTGCTTCCCTACCACCCTTTACCCCTCTCATTTATTCCCTCAACTCTTAGAACTCTGTTTCTGCACTTGCACTATCTTCTTAGACTTAAGTTCTGCCCCCCTCGTGTGAGCCTTGCCTTGGGACCCATGAGATCCCTCTGAACTTGGACACATGAGGGTTGGCACTTCCACACTGCACTTGTTCCTATTCTGGTTATGAAACATGGGTGTAAGCACTGCCCGGGGTCCTATTGAGGCCCTTAGGGAACTCTGACACACTAAAGTCTGAGAAAGGCTTTGGATCAGTGGTCTTTGAGTTGGTTTATCTCATAACTCAGAGAGGAAGTCAAGAATCAGGCTTCCTCTGGTTGTAGTTTTCTTTGTACTTTTTCTGATGTAATTTATTATTCTTGGTTTGTAATAATTTGTAATGAAGGGGCTGGCTAGTGAAAAAGGGTTGGGTAATTACGCATGCAAGGGTAGAAAATATGCCTATAGGACTTCTTTTAATTCTGCACTTTCAAACTGCATTAGAAAATATGTCTATAGGACTTCTTTTAATTCTGCACTTTCAAACTGCATTAGAAAATATGTCTATAGGACTTCTTTTAATTCTGCACTTTCAAACTACATTAGAAATCATGTCTCTAGGACTTATACTAAATCCTGCTTGTTCAGTTTCACACCTAGATAACCTGCCTATAGGTCGTATTCGAATTCTGCATGCCACTTAGATATCATGCTTTAGGTTCTAAACGGCCATAAATAAGTATCACATTCGTAATTTTGAAATAAGTAACATATAGAAATCATGCTTGCATGGATTCTTAAATAAAATCAGACTTGTTTCATTCCCATTCAATGTTAGATATCCTGTTCATAGGGATTAAAAATCAGTAATAGTAGATACTATCACCTGCAGAACCTGTAACTAGTCTAATTTAATTTTGTCCCTTCTGAACTTCTTTTAATAATTTAATCCCCTTACTTAACAAGGTTTAGCAAGCATGCCTATAGGATTTCAAGTAACTCGTTCAAGTTCTACTTTCTTACTACCTTCTGAATTAAGTAGACATCATGCCTATAGGACTCCGTCTAAGCACTCAGGCAAGCCTTAGGATAATAGTTGTAAAACTAAATCTGCTTTGTTAATTGCTACAACCAGCAGGCAGGCCTGAATTGGACTTCTTATCTGAGTTATGTAATAAACTAAGTTGCCTCAACAATTAACTTCCCTCGTCTTTATGTGCTTTAAATCAGACCTAAAAAGTATGTGCAAGTCATGCTATTTATGTGCTTTGTTTGAGGAGGTATACTTGAGCCTTATATGCTTATGTGTTTCCCCCCTTTAATGTGCAGTCTTTATATGTTTTGTACGTCGCCTTAGAATTTTACCTTTGAAACTTCAAATAAGCCTAATACCCCTCCCTTTTAGGAGTAGTAGTGCTAAATACCTCCGGGACGGATATGAATGGGACGGGTAATAGCATGCAACAAGTAATCGAGACCAATCCGCGCTTTAATACCTTAACGGGGTGGGAAGGGTAGATATGGATATGATGACCACACGATAATGTCACGTGTAGCCCCTCATTGAGGAGTGATTACCGAATATTGTGTGGGGTGATCCATATTTTTAATAAACCTAGGACCCCCCTCCCCCTTTCTCCTTTATTCTTTATTCTTTTTTTCCAGCATTGTAACTCCTTATTTAAAAATCGGCTCTTTGATTCTTCTTTCAAATTTGTTTACTTTCAAACCATTATGTATTGAAATCCCCTCTTACTTGATCCTTATCTGCTTACATGTTAATTGTACCCCAAATTCAGAATAACTGTCTGGCCGGGAACCGCACCAGTGGATCCCAAGGGGTGCCTAACACCTTCCCCTTAGGATAATTTCAAGCCCTTACCCAATCTCTGGTTATTCAAGCAAGCTTAGAGTTGAATCTCTATTGCTGTCCTAATACACCTTTATCATTAGGTGGCAACTCTTCAAGTGCAAAACCCAGTTCCCAAAAGGAACGAGTTGTCCCATACCAAAATGTCATAAACTCGATTTCGCGAGAAAAAAGGGAGCGCGACAGCATGACGACTCTGCTGGGGATATTTAGGCTTTTACCATTTCAGACTATCATTGTGAATTTATGCTTCTTTATGTGCAATTACTTGTTTAATTCCTTTAAGCATTCAATCTTTTTCTTCAATTGCAAAACTGACTTGTCTTTTTGTTTCTTCCCTTCATTATTGCTTTAAATTATGAAACTGCTGTATTTATTGATTTCTTAACGTGCAAATACGTGACAACATGCTTTTAATTATTGCATAATCATGCTCAACATCATATTCCACCCATGCCAAACAAATACCATGCAACGCTTATAATGAGTGGTTGCGCTCTTCCGATATTATCACCCCCTAAATCCTGAAAAGGCATATTTGCAGTAAAACCAGTCGATCAACCGTGTAGTCGACGGTTCCGTGCCTTTCCCCTTTGAGTTGTCTGCTCAAGGGTACCATTCTAAAACCCCATAGAAACCTCACCCTGTTTAAACTGTGCATGCATCATGGTCAAACCTAGCCAAGTCAGTTATGTTGTCCGCATAATGACTCCTTAAGATGGCCTTGTCCAAAGTCCACTGCGTTTCCCTAAAACCCAAACGGACATCATCACGTTCTGTGCATTTATTTGGAGAACTAAATGCTTTTATGCCAATTGTTGATATTAAATAGTCGAGTCTAGTGGGGGTAAGGGCCTAACCTTATTTGTCTTGCAGAATTATGAGGCACGAAGTCCCCAGATTCGGCATGGTCACCAACATCCACCCAAAACTGCTAAGCTGGTGGAAAGATTTTCACTCTAGTGATTAGACTCTTGTCCGGAAATATTTGGGAAACCTACCTTCCCTCCTGGAAATCCAACCAAACAACAAGATCATAGAAGCTGCTACTTTGTTCTGGGATTGTGAGAGGTCCGTATTCCGCTTCGCGGACATTGAAATGACACCCTTACTAGAAGAAATAGGAGGATTGGCCGGTATACCATGGGAAACTCCGGGTTTGTTAATGCCTGAGAACCGCAAGGGCAGGGGTTTCCTCAAAATGATGGGTTTGAAGAAGAATCCAGAACTGACATGTTTGAAGGAATCCTACATCCCTTTTGATTATTTGTACTAGAGGTACGGCCACAATAAATCCTACCGTACCAATCCTGACGAGTTTGCCATCACATCATTAGGGCAAATTCACTGAAGGGTCTTTGTATTCATGTTTTGTTTCCTGGGGTTGATCGTATTTCCAATGAAGAAGGCAAGAATCCACACCAGACTAGCTATGGTAACCAATACCTTAATGGAAGGAATTGGCGGGCAACCATTCAGCATTGTGCCCATGATCATTGCGAAAATATACCGAGCCCTAGAGAAGTGTCAACGGGGAGCCAGTCACTTCGAAGGCTGCAATTTGCTACTTCAACTTTGGCTCATGGAATATCTACAAAAGGGTGAATACCGACAAGAGATTCAGCGAAGGGACTCGGACGATCACATCGCTTTCCATCACCCAAAGCGAATGAATTATATCCCTGATATGTTTGCTCAGCCAGAGGATGCTAAAGGATGGTTTGAACGGTTTGATAATTTGACTGAGGACCAGGTACAATGGATGTACGAGTGGTTTTCGACCGAAGTGTTCATCGCCCGATCCAGAGATGCACCTTTCCTGATATTGATCGGTCTGAGAGGAACATACTCTTACGTCCTTCTCCGGGTTATGAGGCAAGCAGGTAGGAAGCAGGTTGTACCCAGGGTTGACAAGATGAGTTACTTCCGGGCTGACTTCCAGGATGACAATAGTCCTTACAAGTGCCAAGCTCAGCATATGTGGCACTGCAAGATCGTCATGGGGAGGGATACCATCGAGCCGGATAGATACCATGCTGGTTGTGCTACATGCTATTCAGGCTGGTTGGAGGATAAGCATGACGGCCTGGGCCAGCCTGAGTTTGTTCGATATCACAGGATCATAGATGAAAGAGCCAAGGCACAGGTCAAATACAACCAACTGCGCAAGAGGATATGGGAGTGCGAAAGCGAGCACCGTGAGATACAAGAAGCCAATCAAAAGCTAATTGAGGAATGGAAGGATATGACTGTCAGTGCCAACAAGCGACTGGGATATTTGGAGCGAGGCATAGTAGAGTTGGAGAAGAAATTTCTCAAGAGGGTCGAAGACTGCCAAAAGGCCAAAGGTAACGAAGGTGGACACCTAGCCAGAGCCTACCTATTGATGTGACTTCGCGAGTTGGGAAAGCTGTTCGATGGAGCCAGGGATGCCGAATCTGGGGAAGGTCCTTCTGGGACCAAATAGATAGGAGTTTTCTTCGTTTTATAAAATGTAATAAGGCCAATGGCCACTAGCAACCTTTATTTCCTGTTATTTAGTGACGATTTGGGATTCGTCTACTTTTTATCAATAAAATAAGGCATTTAGTACTCCAAGTTCTCCAAATCAACTTGTCGCTAGGCCAACCTCGGGCACAACGAGGTTCCCAAAATTAGGACATGCTTTATATTCCTGCACTATGTGTTTAAATATTGCAACATTTTTATATAATCCTCACTAACTTGTTACCTTTTTGTTTTTTACTTTTTGTTTATTTCCCCTCCCCAAAGGTTAGTTCGTGCACTCTGGCAACATCATCTTATTCCACGAGATCCAGGGGCCTAAGAACTCCAGAACCCCATAAATAACCACTTCCACACCCACCATAATACCCCCATCTATGTGGAGACTATGCCACACTCCACCCAACCCATCTCAAGCACACCTGAGTCCGATGATAAAGACTTGCTCATCAGAAACCTGGCCGAAGAACTTAAGAAATTGACTAGGCCAAAGAACTTAAGAAATTGACTAGCCGAATTCAAGGCGTTAAAGGAAGTAAGGGAATTGAAGGGCTGAACTACGAAGATCTTTGCATACAACCCGATGTCGAACTGCCCGAGGGGTACAAACCTCCTAAGTTCGAGATGTTTGATGGTACAAGGGATCCAAGGGTCCATTTGAGAACGTACTGTGACAAACTGGTTGGAGTAAGAAAAGACGAGAAAATCCGCATGAAGCTTTTCATGAGGAGCTTGAAAGGAGATGCTTTGTCCTGGTACATTAGCCAAGATCCAAAGAAGTGGTCGAACTGGGTAAGCATGGCGTCCGACTTTATGGACAGGTTCAGGTTCAACACGGAGAATGCACCGGATGTGTTCTATATTCAAAATCTAAAGATGAAGCCCACAGAAACATTTCGCGAGTATGCTACTCGCTGGAGGTCCGAAGCTGGTAAGGTTAGACCTGCCTTAGAGGAAGAACAAATGAACAAATTCTTTGTCCGGACTCAAGACCCACAATATTATGAAAGGCTGATGATGGTCGAGGGCCACAAATTTTCTGACATTATCAAGCTGGGAGAAAGGATCGAAGAGGGCATCAAAAGCGGTATGGTTACGAACTTCGAGGCCTTGCAAGCTACAAATAAGGCCTTACAGTCAGGAGGTGTGTCCAAGAAAAGGAACGTAAGAGCCGTAATGGTGGCACAGAGAACCAAATCTCCCATCAAATACCAAGCCTGCCCAGTGCCTCCACTCACATATCAGCTTACTCCAAACTACCAAGCACCCTCACCCTCTTTCCAAACTCCACCACCCACATATCAGCCTGCTTCACCCAAATATTCCCAACCCGTACATGTTTACCAAGCCTACAATGCTCAACCATCCCACTATCAATCCTCTCCTACACGCCGAAACTTCCCTAGACCTCGACCAAACTTTGACCGAAGGCCTCCGAAACAATATACGGCTATTGCTGAACCTATTAACTAGTTGTATGAAAGACTCAAAACTGCTGGTTATGTCACCCCTATCCCTACTGCAACTCCTGAGAACCCCTCTCAGTGGGTTAATCCAAATAAATCCCGTGCATACCATTCTGGCATGAAAGGACACACCATTGACGAATGCCATTCTTTGAAAGACAAGATCCAGACTTTAATTGATAACAAGATTATTGTGGCAAGGGAGCCTGCTCCAAATGTCCGCAATAACCCTCTGCCGGACCACAAGGGTGGAGGCGTTCACATGATCGAAATAGAGGATGATTAGGATTCCGAGGGATCGATCGGTTTGATCACAGAAGGTGACGACCCAAAGAAACGAATAGTCACCCTTAATTCGATCGTAGTCCAGATTCAGTCCTCTGGGGACGCCGAGGTAAATATGTCCGTGCCACTTGAGTTTGAAGCAACGTCCTCTGAAAAGACACCAGCGCCAATTAAGGTCGAATCGTGTCTCCAGCGAAGGCACCTACACCATTCGAAGTTGCAGTTTTACCGCCCAAGGTACATGCCCCGTTCGGAGTAAGATAGACACGCCGATTCCAGTGGCGATGTCGACCATTACACCATTCCATACAAAGGCTATACCATGGGACTACACAGCCAAGGCAAGAAAAGGCAAGGTTAGTCGGATAGGCTATTGTGGCACAGGGTATGATGAGAACTGGGTAGAGTTTACTACCCCGGGAACACTCGTGGCTAAGTCGAGCAAGCAGGCCTCTAACCGGCCTCCCATCACCGAGACCCGGCTAGATGATCTCTGGAGAAAGATACAAGCTAAGGAATACTCGTTCATTGACCTACTGAACAAAATACCGGCGCAAATTTCTATCCTTGCTTTGCTACAAAATTCCGATGCCTACAAGAATGCCCTGTTAAGGGTGCTGAGTGAAGCATATGTTCCAAGCAACATCACCGGCGGAGAAATGTCTAACATGGTAGGCGGGTATTAGAAAGTCACAAGATCACTTTTCAAAGATGAGCTGCCACCAGAAGGGTTGGGTCACAGCAAGGCATTGCACATCACCGTGCAATGCGAAGACTATTTTATCACCAGAATCCTGATTGATGGAGGGTCCAGCCTTAACATTTGTCCGTTGGTAACACTCAAGACGTTGGGTAAGGGACCGCACGAGATAAAGGATAGAGCCATCAATGTGAAAGCTTTCGACGGCTCCCAAAGGTCCACCATTGGGGAAATTAGTCTGTGTTTGCAAATGGG
>NW_017675514.1:6696-8191 GCF_001879085.1 Nicotiana attenuata | reverse complement strand
CAAGCACCCTCACCCTCTTTCCAAACTCCACCACCCACATATCAGCCTACTTCACCCAAATATTCCCAACCCGTACATGTTTACCAAGCCTACAATGCTCAACCATCCCACTATCAATCCTCTCCTGCACGTCGAAACTTCCCTAGACCTCGACCAAACTTTGACCGAAGGCCTCCGAAACAATATACGGCTATTGCTGAACCTATTAACTAGTTGTATGAAAGACTCAAAACTGCTGGTTATGTCACCCCTATCCCTACTGCAACTCCTGAGAACCCCTCTCAGTGGGTTAATCCAAATAAATCCCGTGCATACCATTCTGGCATGAAAGGACACACCATTGACGAATGCCATTCTTTGAAAGACAAGATCCAGACTTTAATTGATAACAAGATTATTGTGGCAAGGGAGCCTGCTCCAAATGTCAGCAATAACCCTCTGCCGGACCACAAGGGTGGAGGCGTTCACATGATAGAAATAGAGGATGATTAGGATCCCGAGGGATCGATCGGTTTGATCACAGAAGGTGACGACCCAAAGAAATGAATAGTCACCCTTAATTCGATCGTAGTCCAGATTCAGTCCTCTGGGGACGCCGAGGTAAATATGTACGTGCCACTTGAGTTTGAAGCAACGTCCTCTGAAAAGACACCAGCGCCAATTAAGGTCGAATCGTGTCTCCAGCGACGGCACCTACACCATTCGAAGTTGCAGTTTTACCGCCCAAGGTACATGCCCCGTTCGGAGTAAAGATAGACACGCCGATTCCAGTGGCGATGTCGACCATGAACTCCACCCAGGGGCCCAAGAACTCCAGAACCCCATAAATAACCACTGCCACACCCACCATAATACCCCCATCTACGTGGAGACTATGCCACACTCCACCCAACCCATCTCAAGCACACCTGAGTCCGATGATAAAGACTTGCTCATCAGAAACCTGGCCGAAGAACTTAAGAAATTGACTAGGCCGAAGAACTTAAGAAATTGACTAGCCGAATTCAAGGCGTTAAAGGAAGTAAGGGAATTGAAGGGCTGAACTACGAAGATCTTTGCATACAACCCGATGTCGAACTGCCCGAGGGGTACAAACCTCCTAAGTTCGAGATGTTTGATGGTACAAGGGATCCAAGGGTCCATTTGAGAACGTACTGTGACAAACTGGTTGGAGTAAGAAAAGACGAGAAAATCCGCATGAAGCTTTTCATGAGGAGCTTGAAAGGAGATGCTTTGTCCTGGTACATTAGCCAAGATCCAAAGAAGTGGTCGAACTGGGTAAGCATGGCGTCCGACTTTATGGACAGGTTCAGGTTCAACACGGAGAATGCACCGGATGTGTTCTATATTCAAAATCTAAAGATGAAGCCCACAGAAACATTTCGCGAGTATGCTACTCGCTGGAGGTCCGAAGTTGGTAAGGTTAGACCTGCCTTAGAGGAAGACAAATGAACAAATCTTTGTCCAGACTCAAGACCCACAACTATTATGAAAG
>NW_017675514.1:0-3918 GCF_001879085.1 Nicotiana attenuata | reverse complement strand
CACGCCGAAACTTCCCTAGACCTCGACAACTTGACCGAAGGCCTCCGAAACATATACGGCTATTGCTGAACCTATTAACTAGTTGTATGAAAGACTCAAAACTGCTGGTTATGTCACCCCTATCCCTACTGCAACTCCTGAGAACCCCTCTCAGTGGGTTAATCCAAATAAATCCCGTGCATACCATTCTGTCATGAAAGGACACACCATTGACGAATGCCATTCTTTGAAAGACAAGATCCAGACTTTAATTGATAACAAGATTATTGTGGCAAGGGAGCCTGCTCCAAATGTCCTCAATAACCCTCTGCCGGACCACAAGGGTGGAGGCGTTCACATGATCGAAATAGAGGATGATTAGGATTCCGAGGGATCGATCGGTTTGATCACAGAAGGTGACGACCCAAAGAAACGAATAGTCACCCTTAATTCGATCGTAGTCCAGATTCAGTCCTCTGGGGACGCCGAGGTAAATATGTCCGTGCCACTTGAGTTTGAAGCAACGTCCTCTGAAAAGACACCAGCGCCAATTAAGGTCGAATTCGTGTCTCCAGCGAAGGCACCTACACCATTCGAAGTTGCAGTTTTACCGCCCAAGGTACATGCCCCGTTCGGAGTAAAGATAGACACGCCGATTCCAGTGGCGATGTCGACCATTACACCATTCCATACAAAGGCTATACCATGGGACTACACAGCCAAGGCAAGAAGGAAAGGCAAGGTTAGGTTCGGATAGGCTATTGTGGCACAGGGTATGATGAGAACTGGTAGAGTTTATACCCCGGAACATCTGGCTAAGTCGAGCAAGCAGGCCTCTAACCGGCCTCCCATCACCGAGACCCGGCTAGATGATCTCTGGAGAAAGATACAAGCCAAGGAATACTCGTTCATTGACCTACTGAACAAAATACCGGCGCAAATTTCTATCCTTGCTTTGCTACAAAATTCCGATGCCTACAAGAATGCCCTGTTAAGGGTGCTGAGTGAAGCATATGTTCCAAGCAACATCACCGGCGGAGAAATGTCTAACATGGTAGGCGGGTATTAGAAAGTCACAAGATCACTTTTCAAAGATGAGCTGCCACCAGAAGGGTTGGGTCACAGCAAGGCATTGCACATCACCGTGCAATGCGAAGACTATTTTATCACCAGAATCCTGATTGATGGAGGGTCCAGCCTTAACATTTGTCCGTTGGTAACACTCAAGACGTTGGGTAAGGGACCGCACGAGATAAAGGATAGAGCCATCAATGTGAAAGCTTTCGACGGCTCCCAAAGGTCCACCATTGGGGAAATTAGTCTGTGTTTGCAAATGGGGCCTACTTGGTTCGATGTTGATTTTCAAGTGATAGACGTGCCGACATCTTACAATCTGCTGTTGGGACGACCATGGATTCATGCTGCTGGGGCCGTAGCATCAACACTACATCAGGCGGTGAAGTTTGAGTGGAATCACCAGGAGGTGATCATTCACGGCGACGGTAGCAATCCTATATACAGTCGCCAGACTATTCCGGCAATTGGAGGCAGAAGAAAGCTAGGCCGGGAGACCTATCACCACATCGAGCGAGTCAATGCTGTTGACAAAGATAAATGGTGGGACAACAAAATTGAGAGTATACTGAACTAGAGTGGGTACGAACCTGGCAAGGCGCTTGGCAAGAACCTCCAAGGAATCACTAAGCCTATAAAACTCAAAAAATATGGCACCACTTTCGGTCTGAGATATGAGTATACCTGGGAATAATTCAACAACTGGTCGCCACCATGGCGCGGTCCCTACTACCCTGTGGAACAACCAATACCGCCTTTGGAGAAGAATTTCCAACAGGCCGACATTGTTTATGGGACAGACGAGTGTCGCGCCCCTTTTTCTCGCGAAATCGGGTTTATGACATTTGGGAAGACAACTCGTTCCCTTTTGGGAATTGGGTTTAATGGAATTGAAGAGTCGCCACCTAATGATTTAAGTGCATTAGGACACTTTATGTGACGATCCAAAGGGTCATCACCTATTTTCTTACTCATTCCGTGCTTCCGAGGCCTTAAAAACCTCATTTTTAGTCGCCTCGATTTGTGTGCGCAGTTCGGGCGCGTAGCCAGAAAGCCTAAATGTGAAATTGTGTGAAAATGCTAAATTTTAATATTAAAATGAATAAATTTGACTTCGGTCAATATTTTGGATAAACGGACCCGGACCCGTGATTTGACGGTCCCGGAGGGTTCGTAGGAAAATATGGGACTTGGGCGTATGCCCGGAATCGAATTCCGAGGTCCCAAGCCCGAGAAATGAATTTCTGAGTAAAATTGTTTTTCTGAAATTTATGAAGAAAATTGAAATGAAAATTGGTTAGAACGTGTTGGTATCAGGCCCGTATTTTGGTTCCGGCGCCTGGTACGGGTCTTATATGTGATTTAAGATATTTCCGTAAAGTTTGGTTGAAATCGGACGTTGTTTGACGTGTTTCGGACTATAAGTTCTAAATTTGAAAGTTAATGAAGTTTGAGGAAAAACTAGTAATTCTGAGGTTTAGTTCGTTGTTTTTGATGTTATTTTGGCATTTTGATGGCCCGGTTAAGTTCGTAGGATGTTGTTGAGTTAGTGCATATGTGTGGTTAGGAGCCCCGAGGGCTCCGGAGTGTTTCGGAGGTGTTTTGGGGTGGTTTCAAACTTAGGAAAATTGCAGGTTTTTGCTTCAGCTGTTGCACGCCCCATTTGTTCTTCGCGTTCGCGACGCCTCTCCCGCGTTCGCGAAGCTTTAAGATTTTCCTTCATCGCGTTTGCATCCATTCCCCCGCGACCGCGTAGGGTTATTTGACCCGGAGGGCTTAGCCCTCTTTTTCTCTTCGCGTTCGCATACATCTGACCGCGTTCGTGTAGCTTGCCAGACTTCTTCATTGCGTTCGCGTGAAGTCCCACGCATTCGCATAGAACAATTCCTGGACCCCCCCCCCCCCCAACTTTTCCTTTTCGCGTTCAGACTCCTCCCATCGCGAACGCGATGGTCTGATAAGTTACCCTTCGCGAACGCGATCTCCTTTTCGCGAACGCGAAGGGCAATTTTTTCCCAGTTATATTTAATTCCCAGAATCAGTATTGCGGGATTTTCATAAAAACACACGAGCTCCTTCTTCTCCAAGGTCTTTAGGCGTCCATTGAAGCTCCCTTTCACCAAAACTTCTTGGGTTAGTAAATCTTAACTCGTTTTCTTCATTTTCCATCAATATTTATTGAATTCCTAAGCCTAAAACATGTAATTTAGGGTAGAAATTGGGGGAAATGGGTAGAGTTAGGGCTTTTTGGATTTTCTTGATTTAGACCTCGTTTTGGGGTCGAATCTGAAAACAAATTATATATTCGGGCTTGTGGGTGAATGGGGGATATGTGTTTGGTCCGAACCTCGTGTTTTGACCAAGCGGACCTGGGGTCAATTTTGGGATTTTGGAAAGAAAGCTTGGAAATCTATAATTAGGCATTGGGTTTGATTTGTTTAGCATATATTGATACTATGAAGTCATTATTGTATAGATTTGATTGAGTTGGAGCCGAATCCGAGAGGGAAAGCGGTTGTTGTGGATTGATTTGGCCGTGGAAGTTGAGGTAAGTGTTTTGTCTAACCTTAGCTTGAGGGAATAGGAGTTGAGTCTTATTTGCTACTTGCTAATTGTCGAGTATGATGTATAGGCATGGTGACGAGTATCTATACATTGGTGTCTAGCATGACCGTGAGTCCTTATATTGCGAATATCCTGGTTTATTTATAGCTTCCATACTTAATTGATGATTTCTATATGTTGTAAAGAGTGTGAAAGGAATTGTGATTGTTGAACTTCGTGGAGCGTTGGCTCGAGTTGAAATCAAATTGTGAAGGTATATGAGATATTTAAATCCTTGGAGTGTTGGCTCAAGTGACAATG
>NW_017675513.1:0-65586 GCF_001879085.1 Nicotiana attenuata | reverse complement strand
GATAAGTTCGAAAGAATGAGGCGACTTAATGCATTTATCGAGGAGAAGTAACCTGGGTTATCTAGTCACATGGACAAGCAGAGGAGGTAAATGGTTGTTCGAAGAACATCTATAAAGAATACCAGCAATATTTATTTATTCTAACAAAAGGAATATGTCCCCATCCTTAATACTACAAGACTTCCTCTTTGATGCAATGAAACATAAATGAATTCTACAATTAGAGTCATCAGATGAAATGGATAGTAGTGTAGCAAAACTAATGAGCACCATTCGGAACCAATGAGCTTAAACCAAATTAAAGACATTAGAAGTCTGTAGGAAAGGAGAAATTTTCCCACTCTCGGGGCGCTTGTAGAGTATATCAAAGTGAGGTTCATTAAATCATATCATATAGTTGGATAACTAGTCGAGACATTGAGATGATATATCATTGAAGATTACGGGTAAAAAACACATGATGCAAGAACAATTACAGAAAGTGAGAAAGCCTTATGGAAGTAACCTTTTCATTGTATCTACTAGAGGGTGCTAATATGAAGCGATTACGAGAAGCTACCCTTTTTTTGAAAGAAGATCTCTGTTATGAAATCACGTTATGTCTATAGAATCAAAAATCCAATTGTTTTTAGCAACTCAACTTCATAATGAAGCATTACAACACACTTCTATACAACCAACTATTACAAGCCATATGGGGAGATGCTATAAAACTTGACTGAGAGAAAGGTTTTGACGTACGAATGTGTTACTAGGTGTTTTTCTCCTTGGCCAACCTAACGCCAAAAGGCGAGACCTAGAATGATAAGCAGATCGTTGGACTAGCACATAATCCACTATCGGAAAAGATCATTCAATTTCAACAATTGCGGCATGCTATCAACCCTTGATGAATCTTGAAGTTGAAGTGATATGAGAACCCAATGAGATAGTATAGAATAATCATGGAGGGTTTGCAGATGTTCATAATGAGTTCTTCATGGATTTTGACTTGAGAACTACCCAGATGCTAAGGAAACACAGAAGAACATGAGAAACAAACGTTGTGCTATAATAAATCCCGAAGGTGTGCTTGGTCTTGGCGGAGAGCCTAGTAAGGGTCCTTACGAGACAGAAAGTGTTACAATGACTCATAGAAGGATATGTTCTCTCATGGTTATCGAACAAGTGTGGGAAAACTAGCACAATGAATTCACTAACTAAAGAACACAATTAACACTTGTTATGGGGGGGGGGGGTGTAACGAGGAGATAAAAAAAATTTGTTATAAGTTGGACACGCTTCTGCTATATTAGCTCCCAACTGCAATACACGACCATGCCACGAGCAACCACAATACCAGGACAAGGTGAGCTACTTACTGCGGGATGTCCCAAGTGGACACGAAAGTTATGGCGACACGTGACCTTCCCATGACATGGACGTGAGGATCTAAATTTTCAGAGAGACTTTATATTCACGCACACGGTGACCATTTGATTGACATGCACTCATGTGAGCTGTTAAGGCATACTCTTAAGTTACTAGGCAGTGAGAAGCTTTCATGATGATATTCGCAAGAGAGTAGATTGACTGTTCAAACCATATAATCCATATATACAACTGAGTAAAACAGTGACTCGAGAAGGATCTCAACGCTGGGATGCTTTGCATGGGACTTGGCACCACAAAGGTAAATTTTACGACGGTGTATGTAGAGGCACAAACGAGTAGATTTTGTCCAATTAAACAAAAGGATTCTGTAAGAAATTCATCGGATATAATCCCTTGGTGATAATTTAGGAAAAGCAAGTGGGAAGTATCAATCCTAGAGTTATAACTCAATTCAAGTGCATAATTATAGAACTTAATTCCACAAGAATGTAAATAAGAGGATTCATAATAGAGTAGATTCACGAATAGTGCGTCTCGTTCAAAGAGTTGATACACGTAATGTTTTGTTATTCAACACCTTGTTAAGGCCTCGTTTATGAGAACTCTTCAATATGGATGTACATATACAATGAGTAGAAATTCTGATTTCACTCACTTAACGACGTTAGGTTGGTAGGGAAATAGCTTAATCGATACCCCTCGACTCCACATCTCTAACGTACGCAGGTAACATGCTGATATACCACATGATCTGATGGTGCAGAGATGTCAATAAGGACAAGGACGCTCCCTTCTTAGCGATATGTTTTGCCAATCTATCCATATCTCAATACATTCTCCTAACAAGTCCTTGGGCAATCCACTCGGACTCAATGGTGGGATCAATCCGTCCCTATATGCTTCAAATTCGTGGATTATGGCATCAATCCCTCCCTATATGCTTCAAATTCGTGGATTATGGCATCAAGGTTACCAATCTTGAGAATAAGACATAGAGAAAATTAGCTCCCTATCTTGAGCTCTATTGCACGATTGGAGTACCAAAGAAGGGTGAAATTCCTAAATGTCTGAATAGCCTCCAACTTATAGATGTGGTCGACAACACACCGATAAGAAGGACTCTACTAGACACGGCTCCGAGACATCCTAGGACACTTTAAAACCTTAGGCTCTGATACCATGTTTGTCACGCCCCGAAATCCGAGGAGCGCGACCGGCGCTCAACCGAGTAAACCCGACCGAGCAAGCCTGTTAGGTATCATTCTACCCAAACTAACTCATGAATAATTAGGAGATGGACTCCATTAATCAAGTTCTATAAACATATAATTAACAATTTCCATTTCATTTTTATTAGAAACTTCATTCGCCACTTAAAGGTATTACAAGTTGCATACATCATTGCCAAATATCAGTATTTCTATTTTAATTTCCAATACCCGACACTACCCACAACCTGTCTACGGAGCCTCTAAATACAACTAAAGAAAAATATGGAAATGCCGGCAACAAGGCTCCGGCTATACCTTACACAAATACCAAAATAGACTCCGGAATAAAAGTGGCATGAGCCACGCAGGGCCCCGAGAGGAAAGGGGCTCACCAATGCAGCTGACGGAAAATGGAGGAGGTGCTACTGTCGGTGGACTAGAGTACCTGCTATAGAACCACCTACAATCATAAAACGAATGTAGCGCCCCTGGCAAAAGGGACGTCAGCACATTTGAATTGTACTGGTATGTATAACTAAACACCATTTTACTAGAAAGAACTATCAAACAGGTACAAGTAAATACTATCATTTGAGCATTTTATCAAATACTAGTTAAGTATCTTGATTTCAAATCCCCTTTTCAAGATTTTCTTCATTCCCTAACCCAATTTTTACTTATTTATGATAAACGATCTTCCCATAAACCTAAGTTGCACATGCATGTATACATAATAGCATTACACCCAATAATCATACCTCAATACCCCATCTTATACTCCAAACTCGAAATTAAAACCTAGGGTATAGAATCTTACTTCTTAGATGAAGAACTTGTGATTGGGTTCTTTGATTCTTGAAGATTGATGCAAGGTTTGGATGATTTAAATGTTGGGTTCCTCCTTCTCTCTCTAAAATGCTCTCACCTCTCTCTAAAATCAGTAGAAAACCCAAATGAAGCCCCAAAGGCTATATATTGAAATGGGGTCGGGTTATAAAAATTAGAAAATTAACCCTTCGATGTCAATTCTGCTATAGCAGAATGGACGGTAGAAAGCGAATGCTGGCCGCATAATGCACCGCAAAATCGGCACCCAAAACTGGGCTACACTGGCCCAGGCTGCGACAGAAATGCGACCGCAGAGTCAACAATGCGACAGGAATGCGGTCGCAGATTTGACACAGGATAGCATTTTCCAGCCTTTGGTAATTTGATCATAACTTTGCGTAGGAATGTCCAAATGACGAACGGTTTGAAGAGTTGGAAACTAGACTCAAAGACCTTTCATTTGATAGGTTATTCATCACATAAAACATTATACATATTTAGATGTGCTTGTTCAATGTAGGGACTAGTGCATGATCGTTGGGAATTTTTGCCTATTATGGACTTTTCCAATTTTTCTTAGACTTTGGCCTTTCCTTGGACCCCAAATTACTTACCATAAGACTTATACACATATTTACCAAATCCAATGGATGTACACCATGTTAATAGCACATAAAAATGTTATAATAAGCTTACGTGACACCACGAAATCCTAAATTACTTAGCGAAAATTTCCGGGGCCTTACATTCTCTCCCCCTTAGGATCATTCGTCCTCGAATGAGGAGTAGGTTCCGACTTAAACGCTTAATATAATAAATCTCTTTTCTCACCTACCTCAAGACCCTAAATTTTGACTAACTCCTAAATTTTTCAGAAATTTCGGCAGAGTCTCCTTTGTAGCTAGGCCTATCCACCNACGCCCCAAAATCCGAGGAGCGCGACCGGCGCTCAACCGAGTAAACCCGACCGAGCAAGCCTGTTAGATCTCGTTCTACCCAAACTAACTCATGAATAAATTGGAGCTGGACTCCATTAATCAAGTTCTATAAACATATAATTAACAATTTCCATTTCATTTTCATTAGCAACTTCATTCGCCACTTAAAGGTATTACAAGTTGTATACATCATTGCCAAATATCAGTATTTCTATTTTAATTTCCAATACCCGACACTACCCACAACCTGTCTACGGAGCCTCTAAATACAACTAAAGAAAAATATGGAAATGCCGGCAACAAGGCTCCGGCTATACCTTACACAAATACCAAAATAGACTCCGGAATAAAAGTGGCATGAGCCACGCAGGCCCCGAGAGGAAATGGGCTCACCAATGCAGCTGACGGAAAATGGAGGAGGTGCTACTGTCGGTGGGCTAGAGTACCTGCTATAGAACCACCTACAATCATAAAACGAATGTAGCGCCCCCGGCAAAAGGGACGTCAGCACATTTGAATTGTACTGGTATGTATAACTAAACACCATTTTACTAGAAAGAACTATCAAACAGATACAAGCAAATAATATGGGCAAATCAAAGAAGCAATTCATATAATCTTTCATACAATTTCCAGAACATTGATTAGGGCATTTCTGTCACGTGTTCACCACTGTTCTCATTACCACCGCCATCTCGAGCGGAGTCCGATCACGACCCGACCGGCTAGGTCACCTCATTGGAGGCATTACTCTCAATCAATATTTCATTTCCCTTATCCGGAATCCAATATCAGCACATTACCACCATGTGTGCGGCATGGTGTCCGATCACGACCCGATCGGCTAGGTCACCTCATTAGAGGCATTACTCCATTCTCATTAGTCAACACTTCAAATCTTTATCCCACACATATCATAACAATTCCTGGGGCACTCATTGCCACCATCATCACATCGTTTCCCTTTTTAATATTCATTTTACAAGTTGTGATCATAGACGCATATATCAAAGATAATTCAAGTTGCAATCACAGGTAAGTGAGCACATAGCTAGCATGAATAATTCTTTGTTTCGATGTTGGCTTATAGCCCAAGTAATTCAACACATAACTGTACTTTTCATCATTCTCTAATTATCAAGATTAGTACATTATTCACATGGAGGCACATCCCTCACGAATATGTATAGATATATGCAAATCAATTAATGCGTAATGACAATCCATACACTAGTCAATTCAACTCTTACCATACTTTCGTAATGACAACGGAGCTCAATTTCTAATAAAAAGGGGGTTTCAGCCATACATACCTTTCTTGAGCTTTCCTTTAATTACTACGATATTCCGAAAATTCTAGCAACTTCAATGTATTTTGAGACATAACAAAATTAAACACAAATTAGGAAGCTATTCATAATTCTAGCTCATTTGAGCATTTTATCAAATACTAGTTGGGCATCTTGATTCCAAATCCCCTTTTCAAGATTTTCTTCATTCCCTAACCCAATCTTTACTTATTTATGTTAAACAATCTTCCCATAAACCTAAGTTGTACATGCATGTATACATAATACTAATACACCCAAGAATCATACCTCAATAACCCATCTTATACTCCAAACTCGAAATTAAAACCTAGGGTATAGAATCTTACCTCTTAGATGAAGATCTTGTGATTGGGTTCTTTGAATCTTGAAGATTGATGCAAGGTTTGGATGATTTAAATGTTGGGTTCCTCCTTCTCTCTCTAAAATACTCTCACCTCTCTCTAAAATCAGTAGGAAATGACCCCAAATGAAGCCCCAAAGGCTATATATCAAAATGGGGTCGGGTTATGAAAATTAGAAAATTAACCTTCCGATGTCAACTCTGCTATAGCAGAATGGACCGCAGAATGAACATGCGGGCCGCAGAATGCACCGCAAAATCGGTGCCCAAAACTGGGCTACACTGGTTCAATCTGCGGTTTGATTTGCGACCGCAGATTAAAAATGCGGACCGCATAATTGACATTGAAATCGCAGATCTGACATGACACAGGATCGCATTTCCAGCCTTTGGTAATTTGATCATAACTTTGTGTATGAATGTCCAAATGACGAACGGTTTGAATCGTTGGAAACTAGACTCGAAGACCTTTCATTTTATAGGTTATCCATCACCTGAAACCTTATAGATATTTAGATATGCTCGTTCAAAGTAGGGACTAGTGCAAGATCATTGGGAATTTTAGCCTATTATTGACCTTTTCCAATTTTTCTTAGACTTAGGCCTCTCCTTGGACCCCAAATTACTTACCATAAGACTTATACACATATTTACCAAATCCAATGGATGTACACCATATCAATAGCACATAAAAATATTATAATAAGCCTATGCGACACCACGAAATCCTAAATTACTTAGCGAAATTTTCCAGGGCCTTACATCAAGTCTCCGCTGCTCGTCCTCTGAAGCAGCTGACCCATCCTCGGGCTGAACTGGCACTGCAGGTGGTGCCGGAATAATCTCGGGAGCCTGCTCAACCTGCACTCGCTGCTTAGGAGTGCGGACGGCGGGAGTCTGTGCTCCTCCCCCGGCTTGGGATGTGGCTGCAGCGATGGAAAGCAACCCTGCCTGAGCCAAGGTGGTGTAAATGCTCATGAACTGAGCCAAAGTCTCCTGGAGTGCTGGAGTAGTAGTGGCAGTAGTAGGTGTGCCAGGTGCCTGGGCTCCAGCTGGATCTGCTGGTGGTACCTCGGCGGCAGCTCGCGCAGGTGCTCTGGCTGCACCACGTGCGCGTCCTCGACCTCTGCCCCAGCCCCGGCCTCTGACGGCTGCACGATGGGGCGTGGGTGCCTGATCATCACGAGTAGCACGTGTCCTCACCATCTGTGAGAGAATAGAAATCAGAAGTTTAGAATTGATGTCAAAATGTCGCACGACAAGGAATTCAAATGAAACGAAGATTTTTTTCCTAACAGTTACATAGCCCCTCGTAGATAAGTACAGACGTCTCCGTACCGATCAGCAAGACTCTAATAAACCGGCCTGTGTTTCCGTGACTCCTAGAACCTAAAGCTCTGATACCAACTTGTCACGACCCCACTTCACCCTCCATGAACATGATGGCACCTAGTTCGTACAACTAGGTAAGCCTAACAGTGCTGAATAACAATTAACATTTGCGGAATAATTAATTAAAACTGAACATACGGAAATAAAAACTGTATATAAGGCCTCTCGGCCTATTCAACTCAAAAAAATATGCGGAAGTCTACAACTAAAACCCAAAACCCAGAAACTCACGGGAAAACACAGGCTAATAGAGTATAGTAGACAGCTCTACACCAGACTGTCTAAACAACATGAAAAGGAAAGAAACTGAAACTATCTACTAAAGCTGGAATAGAGTAGAGACTCCTGGTCTGCGGACGTAGCAGATATACCTCAAGTCTCAGCTAGGACTCTCCACCACGAGGATGATACGCCTGGGAGGAAGTACCTGGATCTGCACATGAAAAACATGCGCAGAAGAGGCATGAGTACACCACAACGGTACTCAGTAAGTGCCAAGCCTAACCTCGGTTGGGTAGTGACGAAGAAGGTCAGGGCCCTACTGAGATAACATAATAAATAATGAGATAACAGAAACAGTTTAAATAAAGTCTACAGCCAGAATCTAAACCAAGTAAATAAGGAAGAACAGTAATAGAAAACAAGAGTAACAATACACGGAAAACTGCTCTCAACAAGGAATGGTAGCCGGGGGATCTCTTGGTATCCCGAGGATCTCTTGGTATCCTCATCATCAACACTGGGGATCTCTCGGTATGCCGAGGATCTCTTGGTATCCTCAATAAGTAAGTCGGAGATCTCTTGGTATCCCAATATATATATATATATATATATATATATATATATAAACACATGTGCTAGGGATCTCTTGGTATCCCGCACCCTCAGTCCAGAATATCTCAAGTACCTCCCGGGAAGTCGTCCCGTAGTTCCAAATTAAACACACAACAACAACGATTCATGAATCTCGGAAGAATGCTAAAAATCAGGACAAGAAGTAGTAAATTATAGCCTAACATGCTTCACAGAGTACAAATAGCACAGCTAAAACAAATAAGCAAATAAGCCAGCTAAACATAAGTCTCTAAGCTAGCACAGGTACAAACTTACAGTTAAAATGAATAAGTAAACAAGAAATCTCAATTTAAATACTTCAAGTAGAAATGGATTTACAACAATTAGCTCAAGTACGCGCTCGTCACCTCTCGTACGAGGCATTCAAATATTCAAGATCATATCCTAAGGGGAAAGGTCCCCCACACAAAGTTAGACAAGCCACTTACCTCGAACCGGCTCAATATCAACTAGAAACCACGCTCTTGCCACGAGTATCCGACTCCAAATGGCCCAAATCTATACAATTCAATTACACATTGTAAATAACATCGCAAACACCTGGTTTTGCTATTAAATTCAAAGCTACGACGTGAAATTAGGTGAAATGACCAAAATGCCTTTCAGGCCAACGCCTCGGAATCAAATAATTTTCACATTTTTAGAACCCTCGTACCCTCACGAGTCTAACCATATAAAACTCTCCCCAAATCGGAGGTCAAATGCCCACTCAAACTCCAATAGTTTTTAGGTAATGAAGTTTTACCCCAAATTATCCAATTTTGATCCTAAATTCGAATTCCGATGATGTATTTAACTATTAATGATGAAACATAACAAGAAGGGACCAAAGAAACATTACCCAGTAATCTTCACTTCAAAACCCACTCAAATCGCCTTAAACCGAGCTCCAATCGATTTTGAAACTTATGAAATTAAACCCTCGACATTTCTATTTCTGCCCAGGGATTTCCGCTTCTGCGGTCCCGCTTTTGCGGAACATTGGCCGCTTCTGCGGCTTCCTTTAAAATCCCAGCTTCCGCTTCTGCGGTTCCCATCTCGCAGAAGCGGATCCGCTTCTGCGGAATTCCTACCGCTTCTGCGATTTCCTGGAAGGTGACCAAAAATCGCTTCTGCGAAGCCAAGGCCGCTTTTGCGGCTCCGCTTCTGCGGTTCCCAAGTCGCAGAAGCGGAAATACCAGAAGGAACAAAAAATATCAGCTGCTGCAAACTTAGAAATTTCCTCCGTTAACCACCCGAAATCAGCCCGAGGCCCCCGGGACCTCAACCAAAAACACCAATACCACCTAATACCTTATTCAAACTTGTACCAAACCTTAAGACACCTAAAACAACACCGGAAACCCGATTAAATCAAGGATCCAAGCCTAGGAACTTCAATTTCCAACAAAACACGTTTTCGATCAAAAACCTACCCGAACCTCGTCCGAATGACCTGAAATTTTGCACACACATCCCAAATGACATGACGGAACTGCTGTAACTTCCGGAATTCCAATCCGACCCTCGGATCAAAAACTCACTATTGGACCGGAAACTTCAAAAATTCAAACTTCGGCATTTCAAGCCTAAATGAGCTACGGACTTTCAAAATACATTCCGAACACACTCCCAACCCCGAAATCACCTAACAAAGCTAACGGAACCATCGGATTTCCATTCCGAGGTTGTCTTCACACTGTTCCGACTACGGACCATTTTTCAACACTTAAGCTCTCATTTAGGGACTAAGTGTCCCAAAACTCTCCAAAACTTAACACCGAACGTCCTGGCATACAAAAATAGCAGAAATGAACTTAGAGGAAGCAGTTAATGGGGGATCTGGGCGTAAATTCCAAAAAGGACCGGCCGGGTCGTTACACAGGCCCAAATGACTTCCCAAGCCTCCAATAGCCTCAAATGCCAAAGTCCGTAAACAGTATCATGTCTAGGTGTGTCAGAGTTCCCTAAGGACCTCAATGATCCCAGGCAGTGCTCACACCAAGACCTTTTCTCCAACAATAACTGATTTTGGTGCAGTGTGGAAAGGCCAGCTCTGACATGCCAGAGTTTTGAGAGATCTCAAGGATCTTAAGGCTGTACACATGCCAGAGAGGCAGAACATAATAATCTAGGAGTAATGTGAGAGTGTATGATGACTTTGAAAGAGTTTAGTAAACAATAGAAAGAAGGTTTTAGTAGTTAGAAGGAGCTTTGTGAAAGTCAGAACATAGTTAGAGTAGAAATAGTTTGAGAACATCTTTTAAAAAAAATCAGAGAGCAAGTCATAGAACACATAGACTTCATCCAAGGGAAAGGGTAGGGGAACACCTAGAACATATTAATATAACAACAAGAGCCAGAAGTTTAGGAGTCAATCACACAGTTATAGTACAGATATAGAACAAACAGTTGAGAACATAGTTATACTAGGTAGAGTTGAACATAGAGTCAGAAGTACTTAGGGGGTAGTAAATAACCTAGAAAAGTAAATTACTATCAGGAACTGGGTAAACAAACAGACAAACGATCAAACTTACATACATGGAGTAGAGTCAGATTGAGACATGCTAGAGAAAGCAAAAGACAAGCCATCACACATGTTAATCATAAGTTGAACGGGTAGAACCCATATATGCTAAGTGAACCAGGATTTAAGCATGCTAGTTACATATAGAAAAGCCAAGTGAAGAATAAGACTGGAAATCAGTAAACTAATGCAGTAAGAGAACACATAGAGTTTTGAACTTGTAATTAAATCAGGAGATACCAATTAAGGAGAGCGGACACAAATTATAGAACAGTGTAGTGCAATAACTAGCCTTGGCTTACAGCCGGCTAGTTCAATAGAAGTAGTAAGTAACAGAAAAGAGCAGAAGGCTTTAAGTATAAGAGAGAGTTTTTGAAATAATGTCGTTGTGTGTCCAGAACTTAAAGTGAGAGAGGGGTTTATATAGCAATCAAAAGCTTGACAAATAAGGTAAGAGATCAATTAAGTAGTAAATCAGGGAAGTCACACGTAAATCAGCAAGATCTTCCCTTAATCAAGGGACAATTCAATCGACGGTAAAACTTACTAAGTATTTAAGGAAAAGAATAAAGTAAAGTTTAGCATAGAGTAGATAATTAGGGGTAAATGCACAACAGTTTAATTAAGGAAACAAACCAATAATAATCAGCGGAATACAAACAAGGCAAGGGAAAACAATTAAGGCAGGCAAATTCAATCAAATTGAGTAAAGGGGTAAGAATCAAACGCTAAATGGAAAGGGTTCTAATTAAACCAGAAAAAAAAGGGATTCAAAGTAATCAACGGTTCAGAAAGTCATGAAAGAGGCAGCATTTTTGGCATATAAAAATGAGGTAGAGCATGAGTAGTCAGGAATCGATACATAATTTTAACAAAAAAAAAGTTAAACAACACTTATTCAAGGAGAAGTATACAAGTCTCTCATGAATGGTCAGTGTGAACACAAGTACATAATATCGGTGAAAGGTCGAACTAGGAAAATTCAGTAGAAGCATATTAGGACAAGAAAATCACGAGAAGTCACAAGAACCTAAGACAAGAACACAATTAGATGTACCAATATCCAGAAACCAAACGAAGAACCCCAAAATTAGGATTTTTAGTACAAACGGGCTAGGGTTGTGGCAGGTTCATAAAATTAATCAAAATGTACAAGGAGCAGAAGTTTAAACACAAAGGATCATCAAACAAATTTTTAAAAGAAATTTCGGAAACCCTAATTTTAGAAAAAGATGAAAATCACTTGAAATCATACGATTATTGTAAAGAAACTCAAGGCTATTATAAAACCCACAGGAAATAGACTCAAATCACCTTAGATCGGTACAGATCTAGGAGGTTTTAGAAAAGAAATCAGGGTGTCGAAGAGAACAATACAGAGATGAAGAAACATGTTTAGAAAATCATAGATCATAGCTAATATAAGACAATTTCACTCAAAATCGCACCGGAATGGCCTGGAATAGGCGAGAGATGAACCCTAGATGCAAGTCGACATAGCCCTGGTCCCTTGAGGGCCTTAGAGATGGCAAGAATGACATGAGAGAGGCCATTGGAGGCCTGAGAGGTGGTGAGAAGTCGCCGGAGATAGCCATAGATGGGGGTCAGTGAGATTGGGGATTAGGGTTAGGGTGAGAGCGTTTGAGAGCAGAGAGGATTTTAGGGCGGCGGTGTAAGGTGGGAAATGGTTAGGGTTTGGGGGGGTATAGGTTAGTTTATTTTAGGTAATGGGAGATCTGGACCGTTGATCAAAATGATCAACGGCCAGGATCTAACGAGAGCCGGGTCGGGTAGATTTGTTAGGGTCAGACGGGTATTGGGCTTGGGTAGTTTAATCAAAATTGGGCTGGGTATTAGGGCTGAAATTGAAATGCAATTAGGCCATATTTTAAATAGCCATTTTAAACACTATATAATTTATAAAAATAATAAATGATTTCTAAGAAAAAATAATTTCGTGTACTAAAATGGTTTAAAATAGTTATTTATCATTTTAAAAATATAAAAGACCATTTTATGCATCAACAACGTAATTATGGATTAATAGGGCTAGTATTGCAAATATATGCAAATTAGCTTAAAAATGTAAATGCGATTATAAAAATGCACAAAAATATTTAAGCAATATTTTGGCATAAATATAGAATTTAGATGGCTAGATCACCACAGAATAATATGAAGGATAACTATTGGAAATTTTATAAGTAAAAAGGGAAGAAATAAATCAATTTGAAGCCTTTAAAATTATAGAAAAAAATTATAAAATGCTTATGCATGCTTATAACTGCGTATATGCTATTTTAAAAGTATGTTTATGTATTAAAAATATATGGGAGAAATTGGGTATCAACAGTTGCCCCTCTTTACCCAGGAAGGATGAAAGAGTTTTCGGGTAAAGAAATGATGGCCAATTTTGACCGAATGGGATGTTTTGAAAGATAGAGGCCGGACTCCGGTCTTGAGTTGCCTACATGTCCCTGGTTCTACAGGAATCAGGCCATGTGTAGTTCTGGATTCATTGGTGGAATATACCGATGAAGTCATTGCAAGAACGGACATGAGATGCAAGAGCGGTTATCATGAACGATTAATCTTGAGATAGTTTGAAAGAACTGGAGCGAGGTCGCTCCTGCTAGGATAGCGGTTGCTTGCTGGTCACCTGCAGAAGAAAAGATTTCTACAAACATGTATTTTTGCGAAAATTAAAACATGATGCAGATTCCCTTTTGGACCATGAAAATTGTCTTTGGACGGTTAAGGATGACGTCCTCAGACCATGATGTCCCGGGCCATGAATTGTTTAGTAAGGGATTCGCAGGCCATGAGATGGTTTTCTCGGGCCATGAAGATGGTGCCCCCGAACCATGACGCCATTGAATAATGATATGCAAATTTGAGGGATCCTCAAGCCATGGCATGGTGTCTTCCGGCTATGCGGATGATGCCTTTAGACTATGATGACTTTGGATAGACTGGCGATATATCAGCCCATGTGATGCAATAATATGATGTTAACAATATAAGGCTTAGTCTTGTGAAGGGCAAAGCTTAGCCCGATTGAAAAGCAAATTGATAGTACTAGAAACAGAGAAATATTTGTGCAAAGAGGGATAGTGCTTAGTCCCGTGCAGATGGGGAGGCAGGGATTAGCCTCATGCAAGTATGGAGGCAAGGATTAGCCTCAGGAAAATAGGGAGGCAAGGATTAGCCTTATGCAAGTATGCAGGCAGGGATTAGCCTTATGCAAATAGGGAGGCAAGGATAAGCCTCATGCAGATAGGGAGGCAAAGATTAGCCTCATGCAGATAGGAAGGCAGGGATTAGCCTTACGCATATAGGAAGGCAAGGATTAGCCTCATGCAGACAGGGAGGCAAGGATTAGCCTCATGCAGATGGGAAGGCAAGGATTAGCCTTATGCAAATAGGGAGGAAAGGATTAGCCTCATGCAGACAGGGAGGCAAGGATTAGCCTCATGCAGATGGGAAGGCGGGGATTAGCCTTATGCAAATAGGGAGGCAAGAATTAGCCTCATGCAAATGTGGAGGCAGGGATTAGC
Organism: Nicotiana attenuata; assembly: GCF_001879085.1. Taxonomy (NCBI): domain Eukaryota; kingdom Viridiplantae; phylum Streptophyta; class Magnoliopsida; order Solanales; family Solanaceae; genus Nicotiana; species Nicotiana attenuata. Next base: position 51,251 of record NW_017675513.1, on the reverse strand, counting down.
CTCTTGCAAATAGGGAGGCAAGGATTAGCCTCATGCAAGTACGGAGGCAGGGATTAGCCTCATGCAGGTAGGGGAGGCAGGGATTAGCCTTATGCAAATGCAGAGGCAGGGATTAGCCTCATGCAAATGAGGATGCAAGGATTAGCCTCATGCAGATAGGGAGGCAGGGATTAGCCTCATGCATATGGGGAGGCAGGATTAGCCTCATGCAAGTATGGAGGCAGAGATTAGCCTCATGCAGGTATGGAGGCAGGGATTAGCCTCATGCAAATGTGGAGGCAGAGATTAGCCTCATACAGGATGGAGGCAGGGATTAGCCTCATGCAAATACGGAGGCATGGATTAGCCTCATGCAAATATGGAGGCATGGATTAGCCTCATGCAAATGTGGAGGGAGGGATTAGCCTCATGCAAATATGGAGGTAGGGGTTAGCCTCATGCAAATGTGGAGGCAAGGATTAGCCTTACGCAGATACGGAGGCAGGGATTAGCCTCATGCAAGTGGAGGCAGGGATTAGCCTCATGCAAATATAGAGGCAGGTATTAGTCTCATGCAAATATGGAGGCAGGGATTAGCCTCATGCAAATATGGAGGCAGGGATTATCCTCATGCAAATATGGAGGCAGGGATTAGCCTTATGTGAATATGGAGGCAGGGATTAGCCTCATGCAAATATGGAGGCAGGGATTAGCCTCATGCAACTATGAAGGCAGGGATTAGCCTCATGCAAGTATGGAGGCAGGGATTAACCTCATGCAAATATGGAGGCATGGATTATCCTCATGCAAATATGGAGGCAGGGATTAGCCTTATGTGAATATGGAAGCAGGGATTAGCCTCATGCAAATATGGAGGCAGGGATTAGCCTCATGCAAATATGGAGGCAGGGATTAGCCTCATGCAACTATGGAGGCAGGGATTAGCCTCATGCAAGTACGGAGGCAAGGATTAGCCTCATGCAGATATGGAGGCAGGGATTAGCCTCATGCAGATATGGAGGCAGGGATTAGCCTCATGCAAATATGGAGGCAGGGATTAGCCTCGTGCAAGTATGGAGGCAGGGATTAACCTCATGCAAATGTAGAGGCAGGGATTAGCCTCATGCAAATATGGAGGCAGGGATTAGCCTCGTGTAGATATGGAGGCAGGGATTAGCCTCGTGCAAATATGGAGGCAGGGACTTAGACCGCATGCAAGTGTGCAGGACAGGGCTTAGACCCATGCAAAGAACGAGTAGCAAATAAGAGTAGCATATTTCTTAGCTGGAGATATATTCGGTGTCTGATGGCCCGATTGATAGTGATATTGTTACGTGTATACATTTGCGGATGTTATCGTCACGTCAGATGTGCCTGCGCTCAAAGAAAAATTGTAAGTTTTGTGAGGGGAGGTTGGTTCGCGCCTTTGTCCGCTGGCCTTGCTTTGCTCCGTTTTGGGGGCCTTGTTTGAGTTTCCCTAGATAACACCTGACTGTACAAAAATAGAGTTTTCAAAACTATGCGATTATTGATAATAAAAAAATAGAGTTATTTTAGAAACATATTGAAATATTAGGTAATTTCAGATGAACTAGTGACTGTAACACATTCAGAAACACTGCAGCTTTCTTATGTTGGAATTTTGAGGGTCCTCTTCAAAATTCTGCCCCAGTTTGGTAGATGATTCTTCGGCCGTTTGCATGTAATGAGCCTTGCTGAGCCTTCTTCGGAATTTTGAGAATCCTTCTCAAAATCTGCCCCTGTTTCTTAAACGATTTCTGACCGTCTGGCATATGTTGGCGTTGGCTGGACTTGCTCCGAAATTTTGAGGGTCCTCCTCAAAATTGTGCCCCAGTTTCTGATCTTGGGGGAAATGGAAATTTTATTATGATATGACTGAACCCACAGGGCTGCCTACGTATCCCCTCTTAAATGGGAATCAGGTCAAGCGTAATTCAATTACATCAAATGAGGAAATATAAATAGTCTAAGCATAGTATCTCTTGACTGCGTCTGAATTGATTGGCTTTGGCCAGATTTCTCCGTCCGTTTCTGCAAGTATGAGTGCTCCTCCTTTTAGCACCCTGTGAACCATGTACGAACCTTGCCAGTTGGGAGAGAATTTCCCTTTGGCTTTATCTTGATGTGGGAAGATCTTCTTTAGCACCAGCTGTCCTGGTGCAAATTGTCTTGGTTTGACCCTTTTGTTGAAAGCTCTGGACATTCTATTCTGATAAAGCTGACCGTGACATACTGCGTTCATTCTTTTCCTATCTATAAGTGCCAATTGTTCATAGCGGCTCTTTATCCATTCTGCATCGCTGAGTTCGGCTTCCTGTATGATCCTTAAAGAAGGAATCTCTACCTTGGCTGGGATGACAGCTTCGGTACCATAAACCAACATATAAGGAGTTGCCCTGGTTGATGTGCGAACTGTAGTGCGGTATCCCAACAAAGCAAAGGGTAGTTTCTCGTGCCATTGCTTGTGGTTTTCTATCATCTTCCTTAGTATCTTCTTAATGTTTTTGTTGGCGGATTCCACGGCTCCATTCATCTGAGGTCTATAGGCTGTGGAATTCTTGTGCTCGATTTTGAAAGTCCCACACATGGCTTTCATCAGATCACTGTTGAGATTGACCGCATTATCTGTAACAATGGACTCCAAAACTCCGAATCGGCAAACGATACGATCTTTGACAAAGTCTGCGATGACTTTCTTGGTTACGGCTTTGTATGATGCAGCCTCTACCCATTTTGTGAAGTAATCAATGGCCAATAGAATAAACCTGTGCCCGTTTGAAGCAGTGGGCTCAATCGGACCAATGACATCCATTCCCCAGGCGGTGAATGGCTAAGGTGAGCTTTTTGCATTGAGCTCATTTGGCGGCACTTTTATCATATCGGCATGCACTTGGCATTGGTAGCATTTGCGGACATACTGGACGCAATCTGTCTCCATGGTCATCCAAAAGTAACCGGCCCTAAGTATCTTTTTGGCCAAGACAAAACCATTCATATGCGGGTCGCACATCCCAACATGTATATCCTCAAGTAGTTTAGAAGCTTCTGTTGCGTCGACACATCTTAGCAATCCCAAATTAAGAGTTCTTCTGTACAAGTTTCCTCCGCTGTGGAAGAAGTGACTGGACAATCTTCGGAGCGTGCGTTTCTGAGTGTGGTTTGCATGCTCCGGATATTCTCCTTTCGCCAAATACTCCTTGATGTCATGGAACCAAGGTTTTCCATCTGTTTCCTCTTCAACATGGGCACAATATGCCGGCTGATTATGAATTCTCACTGGGATAGGATCAACGAAATTCTTATCTGGATGTTGTATCATGGATGACAAGGTAGCCAGTGCATCAGCAAACTCATTCTGAATTCTGGGCACATGCCGGAACTCTATCTTCGTGAACCTCTTTCTCAATTCCTGTAGATGGTGCAGATATGGCAATATCTTGGAATTCTTGGTGGCCCATTCTCCTTGTACCTGGTGCACAAGCAAATCTGAATCACCGATTACCAGCAGCTTCTGAATATTTATGTCGACTGCCATATTGAGTCCTAGTATATAGGCTTCATACTCTGCCATGTTGTTAGTGCAGGGAGATCTGAGTTTAGCAGATACCGGATAATGTTGACCTTTTTCTGACACCAAAACTGCTCCAATGCCCACTCCTTTGAAATTTGCAGCTCCGTCGAAGAACATCCTCCAACCGTCGTATGCTTCGGTAATGTCCTCTCCTACTAATGACACTTCTTCATCAGGAAAATACATTTTCAAGGGTTCGTATTGTCCTCCCACCGAATTTTCAGCAAGATGATCTGCCAATGCTTGTCCTTTGACCGCCTTTTGAGCTACATAGACGATATCGAATTCACTCAACAGTATCTGCCACTTGGCTAACTTTCTAGTCGGCATGGGCTTTTGGAATATGTACTTCAGAGGGTCCATCCTAGATATGAGGTATGTGGTATAGGCACAAAAGTAATGCCTCAACTTTTGGGCCGTCCAGTTCAAAGCACAACAAGTGCGTTCCAGCAGAGAGTACTGTGCCTCGTAGGGTGTGAACTTCTTACTCAAGTAGTATATGGCTTGCTCCTTTCTCCTTGTCTCGTCATGTTGTCCCAGAACACATCCGAAGTCTCCATCCAATACAGACAGATAGAGTAGCAACGGCCGTCCTGGTTCTGGCGGGACCAAAATTGGTGGTGTGGATGGGTACTCCTTAATTTTGTCGAAAGCTTTCTGACAATCCTCGGTCCAGCTTGTCTCGGCATCTTTCCTCAGCATCTTGAAGATGGGTTCACATATGACTGTGGACTGTGCTATGAAGCGACTGATATAGTTGAGACGTCCTAGGAATCTCATCACGTCATTTTTGCTCCTAGGTGGCGGTAATTCCTGAATAGCCTTGACTTTCAAGGGACCTAGCTCGATCCCTCGACGGCTGACAATGAATCCCAATAACTCTCCTGCGGGAACCCCGAATGCACACTTTGCGGGGTTCAGTTTTAAGTTGTACCTCCTTAACCTGTCAAAGAACTTTCTCAAGTCTGCTATGTGATCTGCGGCCCTCTTGGATTTGATAATGACGTCGTCCACACACACCTCTATTTCTTTGTGTATCATAACATGGAAGATGGTTGTCATAGCTCTCATGTAAGTAGCCCCAGCATTATTTAGTTCAAATGGCATTATCTTGTAGCAGTATACCCTCCATGGTGTAATAAAAGCGGGTTTCTCTGCATCTTCTTCATCCATCCAGATCTGGTGATAACCCGCGAAGCAATCTACAAAGGATTGGAGTTCATGCTTGGCGCAATTGTCGATCAGGATGTGTATATTTGGAAGTGGAAAGTCGTCCTTGGGACTTGATCTGTTTAAGTCTCGGTAGTCAACACATACTCTGACTTTCCCATCTTTCTTCGGTACTGGCACAATGTTGGCTAACCAGGTTGGGTACTCAACCACCCTGAGAACTTTGGCTTTGATCTGCTTAGTAACTTCCTCCTTGATTTTCAGGCTCATATCTGGTTTGAACTTTCTGAGTTTCTGCTTTACTGGCGGACACATGGGATTAGTAGGCAACTTGTAAGCCACTATGGACGTGCTTAAACCGGTCATGTCATCATATGACCATGCAAAAATGTCCTCATATTCCTGTAAGAAACGAATGTATTCTTCCTTTTCCGTTGGTGATAAGTGAATGCTGATGCGAGTCCCCTTAACGGTATCGGCGTTCCCCAAGTTTACTGCTTCGGTTTCGTCCAGGTTGGACTTAAGCTTATTCTCGAAGTTTTCAACCTCCCTGACAACTTCCTCGGGTATCTCATCTTCTTTATCTGAATCACTATTCTCATGTTGTGTTGCCTCATTACATGTCATAGTCACCGGTTCATCAAGAAAAGTAACAATAATGCTGTAGAAAGAAAAATATGAAAGATAATAATAAATAATAAAGAGCAATGCATTTGATTAAGACTTAAAACATCCAAACGAGTACGGCTCGATGAATCGAGCATTTATTTTGAACAAGTTAATCTTAAAAACAAAATTACTGAAAATCTTAGATGCCTAGAATGGCTAATAAAATTTGCTAAGCTACCCAGGGACTCGGCGGGCCCGGGATAGTGTGGCAGTCAAATTTCTGAGAACAGCTCCCTTCTCCACAGTCTGAATAGTGATGCCTTCTTCCTTCTCCTCCTCAATTATTACACTGTAGTCCATATCTTCATCCTCCAAGAATAGATTCCTCAACCCAGCTAATGCTTCTTCTTCTGCAATTCCCCATATTGTATCAGCCTGGTGAAAAGCTTGATCCAGATGTGGCACTGGTTGCTCGAGAGGGTAATACAGTTCGCGCCATGGAGGCGACCAATCATTATACTCTTGCCATGTATACTGATATCCGAGCCCGAAGGTAGTACCATGACCCTTCAGCCGTATCGGTTTGGTGTCACCCTGGAGATTCTTCCCAAGCCATTTGCCGCGTTCATACCCAGACCATGCCAGTATGCTTTCTATTTTGCTGCTCCACCATTTGTCCTTCTCAACGGCATTGACACATTCAATGTGATGATAGGTTTCCCCTCCTAGCCTTCTTTTGTTTCCGATAACCGGGATGGTTTGACTGGTGTAAATGGGGTTACTCCCATCTCCGTGAATGATCACCTCCTGACGATTTCATTCGAATTTCACGGCTTGATGTAGTGTGGAAGCCACCGACCTAGCGGCATGTATCCATGGTCAGCCCAATAGAAGATTGTACGAGGCTGGTATGTCGAGCACCTGAAACTCGACGTCGAACCAAGTTGGCCCCATCTGCAAGCAAATGTTAATTTCCCCAATCGTGGCCCTTTGAGGCCCATCGAAAGCTTTCACGTTCATGCTTCCTGCCCGTATTTCATGAAAACCTTTGTCCAATCTCTTCAGAGTATCCAACGGACAAATGTTGAGGCTTGAACCCCCATCAATCAAGACCCTGGCGATGAATTTGTCTTCAAATTGCACCGTGATATGCAATGCTCGATTGTGATTCAACCCTTCAGGCGGTAGCTCATCCTCGTGGAAGGTTATTTTATGACTTTCCAACACCTGCCCTACCATGTTGGCCATCTCTCCGCAGGTGATATTGTTGGGTACATAAGCTTCACTCAACACGTTCATTAAAGCGTTCTTGTGCGCCTCTAAATTTCGCAACAGTGACAGGATGGATATCCGAGCTGGGGTTTTGTTCAAATGGTCAATGACGAAATACTCCCTTGCTTGTACTTTCCTCCAAAGGTCATCTGGCCCTGTTTCGATGACGGGCTGCTTGGTAGTGGCATCCTTACTCGGTCCTCCCAAGTGTTTAGGTGTATAGACTCTTCCGGTCTTAGTCATTCCTTGCGCAACATCGGATTCCTCTATCTTTGCCTTTCCTTTTCGCCGAGCTTCGGCGACATAATCCCAAGGTATTTCTTTTTAATTGAAAAGAGGTGTGGTTGATACTGTCACTGTAAAAGGTGTGGCCACTTCTACTTCAAACGGAACAGGGGTGGCCGCAGGTGCAGCCACCTCTACCTCAAATGGAACTGATGCAGCTACCTCAACCTCGATTGATGACTGAGTCTGTACTACAATAGGAGTGAGTTTGACTGAGGGTTTTAAGTCATCGCCTTCCTGAATAAGCTTAATTGACCCCTCAGGATCCCATTCTTCGTTCGTCTCTATCACATGTACCCCACCACCTCTATGATCAGGGAGAGGGTTGTTGCAGACATTGGGTGCGGCTTCTTTCGCCTGTATGACCCTGTTGTCAATCAGCGTCTGGATTTTGTCTTTCAATGTTCGGCACTCGTCAATGGTGTGCCCCTTCATACCCGAATGATACGCACAAGTTTTGTTTGGATTGACCCATTGGGATGGATTCTCTAATGCCGCAGCAGGAACAGGAGTGACGTAACCCGCGACTTTCAACCTTTCACACAGCTGGTCGATGGGTTCGGCAATAGCGGTGTATTGTCTGGGTGGCTTGCGGTCAAAATTGGATCGTGGTCTTGGATAGTTTTGGCGAGTTGGAGGTGACTGGAAATGAGATGGTTGGGAATTATAGGTATGATAGACAGTGGCTGGTTGGGAATATATGGGAGATGATGGTTGATATGTGGGTGGTGGTGCTTGGTATGTGGGTGGAGGTGTTGATAGGTGGGTGGCGGTGCTTGGTATGTGGGTGGAGGTGTTGGATATGTAAGCGGAGATTTCGGGCCTTGAGCCACCATTACTTCCCCAACGTATTTCTTTTTTGATATGCCGCCTGATTGTAATGCCTTGTTTATGGCCTGTAATGCCTCAAAGTTTGTTACCATCCCGCTTTTGATGCCTTCTTCGATTCTTTCCCCCAGTTTGATGATATCAACAAATTTATGGTTTTCAATAACCATCAATTTTTCATAGTATTGCGAATCCTGTGCTTCGACAAAGAATTTGTTCATCTGTTTCTCGTCCAAAGATGGCCTGACTTTGGATGCTTCTGACCTCCAACGAGTAGAATACTCGCGGAAAGTCTCAGAGGGCTTCTTCTTGAGGTTCTGAATATAGAAAACATCTAGTGCATTTTCTGTCTTGAACCTGAATCGGTCCATGAAATCTAATGACATACTCACCTAGTTGGACCATTTCTTAGGATCCTGGCTGATGTACCAGGACAAAGCGTCTCCCGTAAGACTCCTCATGAAAAGCTTCATCCGGATCTTTTCATCCTTTTCGACCCTGATAAGCTTGTCACAATAGGTCCTCAGATGAACCCTGGGATCACCTGCACCATCAAACATCTCGAATTTGGGAGGTTTGTACCCCTCTGACAGCTCTACATCTGGCTGTATGCATAGGTCTTCATAGTTCAAACCTTCTATTCCTTTGCCACTTTCGACACCCTGAACCCGACTTGTCAATTTCTTGAGTTCTTCGGCCATGTTCTTAATGAGTAGGTCCTTTTCAGCGGATTCTGGTGTATAGGAGGTTGGCTGAGTAGAGTGAGGTACGGTTTCCACATATGTAGGGTTATTTTGGTGAGTGCCAGGGACTTGGGTGTAGTGATGGTCGTTGGTCGAGTTTTGAGGATCGGGAATGGGTTGTGGTGTGCTCTGGGGAGTGTGATAAGTGGCGATTGGTGGGTACTGAATTAGTTGATGGTGGTGTTGTGGCGGAGTTGGTACCGGTAAGGGATTGAGGTTTTGAGGTGGGGTTGCATATTGATATGGTGCAGGAGGGTTTTATGGATGTTGGTTTGGTGTATTTTGGGGAGGTACTGGGTTATTTGGGTTTTGTTGGTTAATGTCGGGGACATTCAGAGTGAGGGATAGGTCTTCCAAGTTGCGGACCTGCTCAAGATCTCCCTGTAGCTCTAGTATCTTTTGTTCCAACCTCAAAACTAAGTCATTTGGTGCCGGAGTACTCCGACCATCTGAAGTTTCTGCATTTTCCACTTTCTCTTTTCGAATACCTCTTAAGTCGTCCATTTTAGCTTTCCCCTTGCTCTTTGTATTACTTGGAGGAGGAGGAGGTGGAGGGCCTCTAGATCTGGTGTGATACGTTGATGATGCCAGTATGAGTGAACCAACCTTAGGGGATGGGAATAAAGAATGAAGAAAAACAAAAAGGTAAACAAGTCAGTAAGGGTTCTGAAATGTCTGTAGTATTTAAACTTGGGGAACCTCGTTGTGCCCGGGGTAGGCCTAGCGACAAATAAATTTGGAGAAATTTAGTGCCAATAATTGCTTCATTTCATTAATGTAAAAATAAACGCCCCAAAATGACACTAAATAAGATGATGTTGCTAATGGCACTTGGCCTTATTACATTTAAAATGGAAAGCAAGTAAATCTAATCTACTTGGTCCCAGAAGGACCTTCTCCAGATCGGATGCTGCTGTCGATCAACTCTCCCAGCTCGCGCAGGTTCAGTAGTAGGAATGCCCTTGCCAAATGCCCTCCTTCGTTTCCTTCAGCGTTCTGACAGTCGGTGACCCTCTTCCTTATCTTCCCTTCCAATTCCATTAAACTATACTCCAGATATTCCAGCCTCTCACTGGATTTAATAGCTCTTTCTTTCCACTCGTTAATCATTTCCATATCGGCCTTATGTTGTGCCATATGCTCAGCCTCAGACTCTCGAACTCTTTTCCGCAGCCTGTTGTACTTCACCTCTGCTTCAGCAAACCCATCTATGACCCTGTTTCCTGGACCGACCCTTGGCTCAAAGACTCCCGATAGATTATCATCCAACTATGAAGGGTAAAAGAATGAGTGGCCCGCATGGTATCTGTCCGGCTCGATGGTATCCTTCTCCACAATAATCTTCAAAGCCCAGATATGTTGTGCTTCGTTTTTGTATGGGATGGAGTCACCTTGAAAATCAACTATGAAGTGACTCATCTTGGCGACCCATGGTATGACCTGTCTCCTGCCTGCCTGTCTCATAACCTTGAGAGGAGCATAAGGGTATATTCCCCTCAACCCGATCAGCACTAAATGCGGGACATCTATGGATCTTATGATGAACATGTCAGTGGGGAACCACTCGAACATCCACTGAACCTGGTCTTCAGTCAGCTCGTTGAAAAACTGTACCCACCCTATAGCATCCTTAGGTTGGTCGAACATGTCTGGAATGTAAGTCATCCTTTTAGGGTGGTGGAAGGCTATGTGGTCATTCCACGGTCTTCGCGGAAACTCTTGGCGGTATTGGCCCTTTTGGAGATGTTTTAAGAGCCAGACTTGTAATAGCAAGTTGCAACCCTCAAAGAATTTGAACCCCTTTTGACAGCATTCTATGGCCCGGTATATATCCGCAACGATCATAGGAACAATAGTGTATGTTTGCCCATCGATCCCATCCATCCGAGTTTTGGCCACCATGGCCAGCCTAGTATGAATTCTATCCCCTTGAATTGGGAATACCAGCATGCCCAAGAAGCACACAATAAACACGAAGATCTTTCGATGAACCAAGCCCAAAGATGTGATTGAGAACTCATCATCAAAAATACGATAAGAGCTACTGTGACCGTATCTTTCATAAAGGAAATCAAAAGGTATGTAGGAGTTTTTCAGGCACTCCAAATCATCATTTTTCTCCAGCCCCATCATTTTAAGGAACCCTCTAGTGGTGAGATTTTCAGGTGCTAGCAGACCAGGGCTATCCCAAGGCAACCCAGCAAATCCCCCTATCTCTTCTAGGAGGGGAGTCATTTCTATGTTTCCAAAATGGAACACAACCCTTTCCTTATCCCAAAACAGAGTGGCAGCCTCGATTAGAATCTTGTTTGGTTGAAGATCCAACAGTGATGGCAAATTCCCTAAGACTCTATTCACATGATTTTGGTCAGGAAGGTTTCTCCACCAATCTCTCAAAAGTGGAGGAATACTACCGAGTATACCGAATCTGGGAACTTCATGCCTCATTTTCTGCAAAACAAAAGAGAGTTAGGCCCTTTCCCCCTCCAGGTTTGTCTATTTATACAGTAATGATTAGCATACTGGCATTTATTTCTCCAAATTAATGCACATAATCGTGGTTACGTCCGTTGGGATTGTGGAAAATCCGATGGACTTTTGGACGAGTCTTGTCTTAAAGGGTTATTATATGGACAACATATTAAACCGGCTAGGTTTGACCATGATGCATGCACAGTTGATCAGAGTAAGGTTACTATAGAGGTCTAGACTGGGACCCTCAAGCAAACAACTTGAGGGGGAAAGGCACGGAACCGTTGAACGCACTGCTGATCGACTAGTTTTACCACAAATACGCCTTTACGAATTTAAAGGGTGATATATAGGAAGAGCGCAAACACTCATCAAGTGTTGCTATGGGATTGATTACGCACGAGTGGAATATGATGTCGAGCATGATTTATGCAACAATAAATAGCATGTTGTCAAGTATTTGCACGTAAAAATGATAAATGCAGTATTTAAATAATTGAAAGGCAGTTACGGAAAAAGAAAACAAAGAGACAAGTCAGTTTCGGGCAATAAAAAAAATCATAAATAATCAGTTAAATCCAAATAAAGGGGAGAGGGTACACGGGATAAAGCATGCTTAAGACTAATTTAGAAAAAATAAGTTCGTTATGGTAAGAGCCTAAAATATCCCCAGAAGAGTCGCCATGCTGTCGAGCCCCCTTTTTCCTCCCTTCTTACGGGGAAGTCTGGGTTTCGACATTCATGGGGGAACAACTCGTTTCCTTTTGGGAATTGGGTATTTTGAAGAGTCGCCACCTAACGGATTATGGTGCGTTAGGGAACCTAAAGAAATTACTCATGTAACTAGTCCACGTTACCAGAGATTAGGGTAAGGGCTCGAAATAACCTTGAGGGGAAGGTGTTAGGCACCCCTTGCGGTCCACAACGGTGGGTCCCGACCGAACTTAAACTATGTGAATTAGTCATTTTTACAAGTAAACAAGTATTGGCAAATAAAGGTAGTTTTCACATTATAAATGCATATATAATCAAGGAAGTTCAGGTAATGAAGGTAAAGAGGTTTGGACAACATGCATGTGTAAAGAAAAGGAAGTTTAAAGAATTTAAGCACATATGGAACTGGGAAAGGGAAGTCCTAGGTGGATTAGCCTGTAGGATCATACCCATGCAATGCCCGGTAATCACTCCTCAATGAGGGGCTACACGTGACATTAACGCGCAGTTATCATATCTCGTTACTACCCATTACTCTCCCCCTTAGTGGTTATGAGCGAGTTTAATTAATGTCCTCTAAGCGTGTTGCTACCCGTCCCTTCCTTATGGTCCTGGAGGAATTTGGGACCTCTAAATCTGGACAGTTCTAGACAGCCTAAAGTTTGTAAAAGGTAAAAATCTAGGCGACAGGCAAATAACATATAGGACAAGCAAGTAAGGACAGGCAGTTAGAAGGCTCATATTTACCTCCGCATGTATATAGGCAATCAAACAACACGTCTAAAACACAGATTTTCAAAATAAGTTCAGAAATCCTAAGAACATGGTATCTGGATGAATGCTACAGATTTAGGACACGTATAGAGAAAGTGGCAGAATCCTACCTATTTTTGCCTACCGGTTTTATAGCCTGTTAAGCCTGGATAATCTCACATATAAACGGAATTGGTTTCACAGTTATTTAACGCCCTAAGGCTTGCCTAAATGTGTATATGCAGTCACAATTCTGGGAAGACATTTTGAAGTCCTTTATCCTATAGGCATGCTTTCTAGTGATATTAATTAACACAGCGTTGAAGACTATTAAAGAAATGAGTAGGACAATTAATTAAACTGATTTAGAACCTACAGGCATGAGTTCTAATTAAACTGATTTTAGATCCTATAGGCATGAGCTCTAATTAAACTGATTTTTAGATACTATAGGCATGATTTCTATAATTAAAGCTGATTTTAGATCCTATAGGCATGATTTCTAAAGAGACAAATTTCTACATGGAAATTGAACCTTAATTATTTTATTCCCTATAGGCATGGTGTCTAATCATGTAGAGTAAGGCATGCAGAACTTATTTGGCCAAAATAAAACCCTATAGGCATATTATCTAACAAGAACATATTTGAACTAAAATGAACCCTATAGGCATGTTATCTACCAAGAACATATTTGAACCAAAATGGACCCTATAGGCATGTTATCTACCCAAATTTATCCACAGTATACAACTACCCTCCCTTTTCACTAGTCACCCCAATATCTGTTTACAATTAGTTATTACAGACAAATGATTGAATAAAAAATTCATAAATAGAATAAAAATTAAGCTATAGGGAGCCTGAAGTAGGCCCAAAGCAGATCCTGATATACCAGACCTTCAGTAGTCTCAGATGCCCAAAGTTTTATAGCCAATTTCATGTCTAGGTGCGTCAAAGTTTCCTAAGGACCTCAAGGATCCCGGGCAGTGCTCACACCCAGACCTTTCTCAAATAAGGACTGATTTACGTGTAGTGTGGAAGAGCCAGCCCTGATATGCCAGAGTTCGGAGAGATCTCAAGGGTCTCTAAGCAGTACACATACCAGAGGGTCAGGACTTAATAATCTAAGAGTAAGTAAGAGTGCATAATTTTGAAAAAAAAAAGGTTTTGGTGAACAATATAAAGAATGCTCTTAGGAGTGAAGAGATTTTCTGATACCAGTACTAGTTTGGGTGGTAAAACAGCTTGAGAAAAGCATGGCAACATTTTTTTGAATTCAGAATACAAGTCACAGAACAAACAACTTCAAAAACACTTTGGGGCAAACAGATTCCACACATGGAGAGAGAGGGGTTGGGGACACATAGAACACACCCTAGTGTATAAGCAAACAGATGCACAAACTTCTCAAAAAGTTGTAGTATTGACAAGTTAGTTACAAAGATTACAGCAAAGACATGTTGAGAACACATAGACCTTGGACATGACCAAACAGACAACTAGAGTACTCTGAAGGGCTAGATGACTTAGCAGGATCTCACTAGTAAAGTAGAGTAGGGAAGACTTGGATGAACAAACTAGGCAAGCACTACATAAACATTCATAGTTTAGAAATACTAATCACATATAGAACGAGCGAAATTTAAACATGCGTGGTGGAACAATAAAAAAAATGTAGCTTGGACATGCTGATGAGCAAACAAGATGCATGCAATCATCACAAGACAGGATTGGGCATGCTAAACAGTAAGCAGATCATTGTGGGTAAATAAACTAGTCGTAGCTTCTAACAGAACAAACTCCAACATGTTGGGTGAGACAGTAGTTAGGCAGTGTGATCTAGGCAAGCTGGTTACACATTGAGCAACATGACAGTAAGCAATAAACAGGATTGAAAGTCATGACTAATGGACTGAAACAACAAAGGAACACATAGTTTCGGGATTTGAATTGAATCGGGACATACCAGTTAAGGAGAGAATACAGAGTATAGAGCAGAGATAGTGCAAATAGCTAGCCTTGGCTTAGAGCCGGCTAGGTCAGCAAGAAGTGCAAGTAACAGAGAAGAATAGAGAGAGAGCTTTTGAGAGTGTGAGAGTAATTTTTTGAAGCAATTGTTCGTGTTGAACTGAGAGTAAAGGAGAGTATATATAGCAGTTTAGGAGGGGGGCAGAATAAGGTAAAGAAATCATAATTCAGCAATCAGGGAAATTACAAAATCAATCACACACGAAATTAGCATAGTATTCCTTCAATTAAGGACAAATACCCAACGGTTAAAGGACAGGAGTCACTTAAGGAAAGAAAATCAAATCATATCTAAGTAAAGATGTAAACAAACAGAAGTTTAATTAAGGAAGTAATCGTGAAGAATCAGTAGCATTATAGACAATAAGGTAATAAGAATAATTAGAGTCGTAAACTAGGGAATAAATCAAGAATCGGCACATAACTTTGACCAAGCAAATCGAAATTCAAAATTATACTGATTTAAAGAGAGGGAAAAATATCAGTTTTCCACAAATAGATGAGTAGGCTGAACAAAACTTCATAAACACACATAAATGAGCCAAGAGATCTACTCCGAAACCCTAGTAGAGATGAACTAGGGTAGAAGTCACAAGATACTAAGGAAAATCATGAAAGTCAAAACACAGACTAAACAATGTAGCCAGTAACACGGAAAGATTCAGAATCGAAGCAAAAAATATGAGAAATTAGGGCTTTAGCATAAATCGACTAGGGTCCAAGCAATATTAACACGAATCAGTCAGTAACACCACGATTAGCCACTCAAAAATCGGAAAGTCTTTAAAAGAGTGAGTTCAGTAAATCCTAGTTTTTAGGAAAAATGGAGAATCGATTAAAAACCATAAGATTTTCATGAAAACGTGTGGAACAGACTCGATTCATCTTAGATCCGGATAGATCTAAGAAGATCAAAGGATAAAAAAAATTAGGGTTTTTTGGAAAAGCAACAGAGACATGCACAGACTTAGGAAACCATGGATCCAAGGCGAAAAAATGAGAAAGATCTTACCCAAAATCAAGCTAAATAGCCTGAAACCAGCAAGAAAACACAAGGTGTAAACAGACCGCCTAGGTCCCTTGAGGATCTCTTCAAAGATCCAAAAAAAATGGAGACGCCATAGCAAACAGGAGGCCATTAAAGGCCCGAGTTTGTGAAGAACCACCATAGGAGAGTAGTAGGTGAGTGACGACGTTTGGAGATTAGGGTTTAGGTCGAGAGCATTTGAGAGAAGAGAGAAACAGATGACGGCGGGGAAGGGTGGTAAAATGATTAGGGTTTGGGGGTATAGGTTAGTTTTATTTAGGTAAGGGGAGATCTAGACCGTTGATCAAAATGATCAACGGCCAGGATCTTACAAGAACTGGGTCGGGTTTATGAGGGGTTTGGGCTAGGTAGACTCTGGGCCTGGTTTAGTTGAATTGGGGTTGAAATTGGGCTAGGTAATTAGGCTAAATCCGAAAATAAGAGGGTCATTTGTTAAATACCCATT
Organism: Nicotiana attenuata; assembly: GCF_001879085.1. NCBI lineage: Eukaryota > Viridiplantae > Streptophyta > Magnoliopsida > Solanales > Solanaceae > Nicotiana > Nicotiana attenuata. Next base: position 35,310 of record NW_017675513.1, on the reverse strand, counting down.
TAATTGATAAAACAATTTTCAAAAATAACTAATAGGTTTTAAAAAATGATTTTCATGCCTGGAAGTACTTTAAAATAATTACTTAATATTTTAAAAATGTAAAAGGCTATTTTCTGGTAAAATAATGTAATAATGCATGCATAGGCTATAATTGCAAAGTAATTGCAATTGCATCCTAAAAATACAAATGTGGCTATTTGTGCAATAATTGAAACTTAGTACAAATGCAAAATGATAAAATTAAGCGACAATAATTAGTATAAAACTATTTGTGATGTAAAAAATGCTGGGATAAATTAATTAAAATATTTTAAAAACGCAGAAGTTGTATGAAAAATATTAATTGATGCCAAAGCATAGTTTTGAAAATTTTGGGGAAAAATTGGGTATCAACAATAAGTTCTTTCAAAATTAACTATTTGCCCCTCTGTTTGAGGTGTTCCAGAAATGTTTGCGATCGAGTAAATAGCTCTACGAATGAATGGATCGGATCGACTTGGAAAATGGAAAGATTTGTACGTCGTACGTTCGTCACCACTTTGTGGAAAATCGTTAGGTATGAATATGTTAGATACTTGTGACTCGATTGTTGAAATAGTATCTCTCCCCCAAAAAGCATGTTTTTTCTACCGATGCACAGAGAAAATATTTTGTTGCGAATGAACAAGATATTGAGGAATTGTCCATACGTTATATCAGAATTATTGATACGGGCCTTTTCCACAAAAAGGGAAATCTTGTCTTCCAATAGAAGCAGAAGTGATGTGGATTATTCAAGAATTGAAGTCGATTTGCTTTATATATATAATGCATGCTGGACTCATGGAATCACGTTCTAAACCTTCTGGAGTGACGTAAGGTCATCGCACCTTCGATTCACATTATGGACATCCATACCATCAATATTAACCTCAATAGTATTCAAGGATCATACATACTTACTTAGATTAACTTGACAAAGAAAGAATAACATGGACAACCTTAGTTGCTAGGAGTAGATATGTTATGAAATAGTCTATCGTTTATGTTCATTTCACTTTAGATCATGCCAAAAGAAAGAAGGAAGTGCCTTAACATACCTTTTCAATCTTCTCTTCAATCATCAACCAAGCTCAATATGATCTTCTTACGTCTACAAAGAGTAAATCGACTTCGTCGTCATCATATAAGCGTTGTAACTCTCCTATGACAAAACTAATATTCTACAAGAAAACGGACAGCACCTCCCCTGTTTGTACTACATCCCATAAGTTACTAAAAGTCACCAAACAGCCCAAACAATAGCCACTAGCTATATGGAACACAACCAGCACAATAACACATCAAGCGACAAGCTCAGTTCATCTCTATTAACACTATATTTTGAACCTTTTCTCACTTATTTATATTCAGAAAAATTTTGATAATAAAAAAATACTATACTCAGTTTATTCCATAAATTTTGAAGACATAAAACGGTGCAAGAACACCTCCCAAACAGTCCAACAATCAACAATATTACTAACAAGTCTTTCGATCGATATCTCACAAGTTCTAGCTTCAACGACTTTGACGTAACTTGGATAAACTAAAATACATGTAGAGTAAGAGGTTACTTACCTTAAAAAATATAGAACTGCTCCAATTTGAGCTTACTTCACCATGAAATATCCTTCCAATGAAGCCACAAGAACAAGGAAGCGAAACTAGCAATCAATTCGGGTTTCTCGGCACTAGAATCACTTTGGAAGACTTAAAATCACCTAGGGTTGATACGAAAACCTTGGAAGAGTATTTTACAGAACTTAAAACACTTTAAAAAACTCCCCACACGAGCTTAAACCACACCAAAATCAACAACCATAAGAAGAACAAGAAACTCGCTAGTGCCACGGTATTTTCGACACTTGATTTGTGTTGTTTGCCCTTGGTTTGGGTCTTGGATCATGAGAGAACTTTGAGAGAAAGTTTTAAGGTGTCTAGGGTTTGAAGATAATGAAAAATAATGAGTTAAAACAGGCTTTAGGCGTCACATATATATCAAGATGTCTCAACCGCCTAAGTAGGTCACATTGGGAGCTGCTTGCGCGATCTCGCAAAAATACGAATGTCTCTCTTCTCCAATGTTGTATCGACGAACGGTTTAATGCGTTGGAAATTAGACTTGCAGACCTTCAATTTGATAGGTAGATAACCCCATAATTCTTAATATATTAAGAGAAAAGCTATGCTACATTTGACCTATTTTTTAGCATATTTATGAATGTAACTTGTAATGACTATTGTCAATTTTTGTTCTACAACTCGCTTGACTTCAAAACTCAATATACGACTATGTAAAACTATAATAACTCATAACATAACCTCCTTATTATGTTAAGAACCCTAGTATCACCCCAAAGTACAAGTTATATCTTTTCTAACTTGTCGACTTCCGACGAAACTTATTCTCATCAATTTGTTTAGCTTCTAAGCCTTCCAATCCTCTTGGTACTTGTTATTCATGATATTAAATATTTATAACCTAAAAGGTAACATGATTAATTCACTTTTTATACTTTCAAATATAATCTCATTTCTGAGTTTCCATCAATTGACTTACGGCATACTCTCACGTATGAAAACATGGGGTGTAACAACTAGGCATTACCAGGGGCATACGCAGATTTTTTCGTAAACGGTGTCGACATTTAAAGAAGTAGACAAATAAATAAATATGGTAAGGACATCATATGTTTCAAGAAATTCTAATTTGAAAGAAAAAGATAAAAAATAATATAACAACTCACAATTATGATTGCAACAAGCAATTTTGGCGATTTCATATTGAATGGGTTTTTTCAAATAGTAGGGTTTTAAAATAATTGAACTCCAATGTATTTTGTATTATTTACTATCCTTTTTCCACACAAAAGAGGGAGTAGTAGTTTAGTTTTCTTTTTCCGCACGCAAATCGGATGAGTTAGTGTATCCGACATGGCATCTAATTCTAATGACATATTGCTAAAAAATTACTCCCTTCGTTTCATATTAGATGAGGTACTTTCCTTTTTAGTCTGTTCCAAAACAAATAACACATTTCTAAATTTGAAAATAATTCAACTTTAAACTCTTTCATTTTACCCATTTACCCTTAATGAGAAGCTTTTATAGCCACACAAATCTGCTGAGCTCGAACCTTTGACCACTGCCTCAAATTTCAAAAAACTGACCAGTGAACCAACTATCTTGCTTTGCCTAAGTGATGTAATTTTATTTTACTTCTACGTATTTTATCTTTTATATATATATATATATATATATATATATATATAGAAAAATTCGACAAAGCGGTGTCGGATGACACCGCTTCAACCACAATAAATCTGCCACTGGGTATTACAATAAGGTTTTTTTTCTTTAGGCGGGATTTGCGAGTCAATAGTGGGGAAAAAATGCAAATGAAAGAAAGAACTTTGTCTTTGATGAGATTATACTGTACACCTAAATGGTATATTCTTTTTTCTCTACCCCTAAGCAGTATATATTATAGTGTTCAATGGCAAATGCACATTGATCGAAGCAATATCGCTTCCTTAGAAACTTATATTAAATACATATATTAGTACTATACTGAATCTTATAGATAAAAAGAAGTGACACCACTTCACAAGGAATCAACTTGGCGCTGGTTAAGTGGCTGATGTTGCTTACAAAATAAAAATAGCTTTGACAACACTAGGATTCTGAAAAATGCTACCACAATAAGACATTTGGCGACAAAATATTATTACAAGACTTGCACTCCAAACTCAAAAAAGCAAAAGTGTCTAAGTATATAAAATGGATACCACCCAAACTTGGTTCCATTAAATTAAACACAAATGGCGCCTCGGTAGGAATGCATAGATTGGCAGGCATAGGTGGAGTCTTCCGAAATTCCACAGGAGGTTGGATCATGGGATATGCAGGAACTACTACTGCAATAAATTCTATGGAAAAAGAAATGATGACGTTACTATGAGGCTTACAAATGGCGGTCCATCTCATTCTACAACCATTAGAAATTAATGTTGATGCTCTGGAAGTAATAAACATTTTACATGACCACAACTCTGATTGCTCACATGTTATTATTGGCTGCAGGTTCTTGCTACATCAGCTCCATGATCCACCAGTCATGCACATGTACATGGAACAAAACATAGTAGCAGATCGACTAGCACATTTTGGATCAAGCTTGACAGGGAGTAATATTACTTTTTTTGCACAAACACCGCTGTTTGTCTGGGACATTTTGGCTGAAGATAGAAAGGGCAAACACAGAATACGACAGCAATTCAGCAATCTCCAACCTGTTGAGCAAGTAACTATACCTTTTGGTAACAACAATCAAGATGGAGTGCCACAACACCATCCTTTTTGTGACCCCGGAGAACCTGTTTTTTGTAATAACTTAAATACTTCAACTCCGGGGTTGTTCACCCAACTAGTTTTAAAAATCTGGCAGACAATGAAGCCCCAGAAAGTAGCTTAGGTTCTTCTAAGCGCCTTTCCCCTGTACGTGTAATTTAGTTTAGTTTTTTAATATAGAAGTAATCTTTAGAGACCAAAAAAAAGGTTAAAAATCTCGCCTTAAACATTTTTTTTGGCAAATATCAGAAGCAATCCTCTTTGGTGAAAATTTTGTAAGTCAAAGTAGAATTGAATCATAAATATCTTCTGTCTCAAGAGTCAAGACTCAGCAAAACCAATGAGACAAGGCTCTTCCTCATCTACGAAAGTGATAATTAATATTATTTATTCTTCTGTAAATAGTGACACCACTCATAATAATTCATGTGTAATTAAAATAACTAAACCAATCTTATTATTTGGAAATTTAAAAAGAAATTGGAAATTAAAGTTATTGTAAATTGTGAGCACGTACACGTTAATAATGCAAATTGCAAAACATGAGAACTTTTTCGTGTGTGTCACACAACCAACACAATTGTATGGGTCAAAATATAATCGAAGAGACCTCGCATGAAATAGGGAAATCAAAAATCAATTTGGCCGAGGTCATGCTTAAGAAGCAACATTGGCGAGCCGAGCAGTGAATGCCGAGGTCGAGCACTCAGATCGGCCAAACGGCTGGTTTAGCAATAAGATATTTCTATAGAATATTCGGAGGAATATTCTCTGTGTTTGTACTTTCAGTAGGTAAGGGGAATGTCCCATATAAGTAGGAAGAGAGAGAGAAAGAAGGGAATCCGATTATTATCTATCTTGATAAGCTCTCTCTAGAGAAGTTGACTCCCATATAACTACAAACATTATCCTTATACAATATTCGATTTGTTGTGTTGTTCCAAGCTTTTCCACACTAGATCCGATAAATTGTTTGATGTTCACACGTTTGGCCATCTTACATCATTATCAGAAAGAGAATCATCCACCTTGTTAGACATTTGGGTGAATTATTCTCTTTATTTACAGTCATTGCCATTCATCATATTTATTGCTTATCTTTATTCCTTCATTTATTCACAAGAATATCATTAAACCACTTGTTGGCCTTAAATAGCTTTAAATGCGATTTCTAGGTTGTTATTTCTCACCAATCTTGGATCTAGAACTTATTATATCTAACTAAAATTTACCTATTATCATTTACTTAATTAGTTTAACAAAAAGGTTTAAGACTTTTTGGTCAAACAATTTGGCGCCGTCTGTGGGGATTTTCTAGTTAAAAGTTTTAGTTTTTTCTAGATAAAAAAAAACACACACACACACAAAACTTTGCACAGTCTCGTATCTCGTGTTTGCATAGATCTAACATGGCAGGCAATAGAGAAGAAAAGAGAAACGCAATAGCCGATCTCACCGCCAATCTCCTAAACACTATCGACGAAGCTTACGGAGAGGATGAGGAGAACGTGACACCAAGCGCCTCACCTAGGCGAAGTGATTCGCCCCCTCCTCATGGCAGCGTTACCGCTTCTCATGGAAAGGGAGCCTCTGCGTCCACTACGGAAGAAGCACCACCAGCAGTAAAAAAGCTACTAGAAGCATGGCTAACGAATACACTGAACAACATACTAGACAAACCCGCTCAGAGGGCAAGCAGAGAGAGTGTGCGAGTCAACGTCGCCACAACGACCAATGAGCAACTCACCCAACCTCCCACAACAGGTACCACTCACCCTGTTAATGATGTAGGTAAAGACGCCCTCACTAACATTTTTAGAAAAATGGAAGAGATGGAGAACGAGAATAAAGCACACCGCGACCAAATGAGGGAGCATCAAGAAAAGGTAGATAAGATACCGGGCGCCCCAAAACTCCTACCAAAATGGGATGCCGGCCTGTTCGTGGAACAACCATATAGCATGAGGCCGCACCACATGCTATACCAAAAACTTTCAAAATGCCACCATATTTGAAAATATATGACGGCACGACGGACCCGGAGGATCATGTGACCCATTATGTTACCGCAGTGAAAGGCAACGACCTCGCAAAGGAACAAGTATCATCCATATTGCTGAAGAAGTTGGGAGAGACCCTAACCGGCGGGGCCCTAAATTGGTACTCGCAGTTACCTGCGCGCTCCATAGAAACATTTGAAGAAATGGCCGACAAGCTCGTCACCGCCCATGCTGGGGCCAAGGAAGCGGAGGCAAGGGTGAACGATATATTTGCCATCAAGCAATCCCTTGGCGAGGGACTCAGGGATTTCCTCGCCCGGTTTGATCGCGTAAGAATGACCCCTCCGAATGTATCTGAAGGAATGGCGGTGGCCGTTTTTCAGAACGGGCTGAGTAGAAGTGGGTCGAGGGCGACCAAGAAACTGCTAAGCTGACTCATGAAATACCCTCCAACCACTTGGGATGAGATACACAATGCCTACTGTGCCGAGGTAAGAGCAGACGAGGATGATCTCAATGGGCCTACTTAACGACTGACTTCGGTCCAAATGAAGTCTAGGAAAGACCGAAGAAACGACAACAGAAGAGAACTAGCGGGGTCACGACCTAATCGAGAAAGACATCAACCTTAAGTCATAGGCACCCTCATGCCACCTCCACGTCACGACGAAGGTTCATCCAGACTGCGAACGGGAACCCACCGAAATGAAAGAGGTATGACCCCCTGTTATTAGCTCACAATTTTTGTGTTTCCCCCTCAGAAATAGTGTACGCATTGGAAAAACTCGGCCCAAAGGTAAAATGGCCGCAGAAAATGAAGTCTGGCCCGAGTACCAGAAAATCAAACGCCCTCTGCGATTTCCACCAGGAATGAGGTCACAAGACCGAGGACTGTATCGCCCTCAGACAAGAGGTCGTGAACATGCTTCACCAAGGGCACCTAAAAGAGTTGATAAGCGATCGAGGAAGTGTCAATTTCACACAAGGGCGAGAACAACATCAGGGGCCACCCAAACCACCTTCCCCAGTTCGGACCATTCAAATGATCATCGGGGGAGGTGAAGACGCATTTATCAACAGCATGAAGTTCACCACCACTCACAAGCTCAAGCGGTCAATCACCCACGAATGGTATGACGAACTCGGAGAAAGTATCATCTTCGATAAGTCGGATACCCACGGTTTGGTCTTTCCTCACTATGATGTCCTTGTCATTACTTTGCGTGTTTTTTTATACTGATGTAAGACGTATCATGTTCGATGATGGAAGCGGCACGTGCATCATCCATCCTCGAGTTCTCACCCAAATGAAGCTCGAGGACAGAATAGTGCCACGTTGCATTTAACAATGCAGTTGAGCGGACATCTGGAGAGATCACGCTGCCCGTCTTGGCCGGCGGTGTCACCTTGGAGACCACATTCCACATCATGGACCAGGATACGGCGTACAACGCCATCATAGGCCGACCATGGATACACGACATGAAAGCCGTCCCCTCCAATTTGTACCAAATCATTAAATTTCCCACCCCCTGGGGAGTATTCAACACCCGGGGAGAGCAACGCACGGCCCAAGAATGCTACCGCATCACCCAAGATTGCACACACACCCAACAGTTGAAAGAAAAAGCCGAGGAAGCATAGCAATTAACCAAGATGGGGTCGGATGGCGAGGAAACAAAAGACGTCATCCACAACCCTGAAATCATAGAAGCCACAAGATCAACCGTAGAGGACCTCGATCCCGTCCTAGACAACGACAACCCCAGCAAGAAAGGTTTCATCAGCCATAAACTCCAAGATCCAGGTAAATTTCATCAATTCTTAAAAAATAACGTGGACTTGTTCGCTTATTCCCATGCAGACATGCTAGGTAACCCAAAGAAAATAACAACTCACAAGTTGAACGTCGACCCATTTTACCCCTCCCCCCCCCCCCACTAAGACAAATCAGATGAAAGTTTAACTCAGTAATAAATGATACAGTTCCTGAAGAGGTTGAGAAATTACTAGTGAACGGTTCTATCAGAGAATCGAAGTACCCTCAGTGGGTAGCCAACGTAGTCATGGTGAAAAAGAAGAACAGTAAGTGGAGAATGTGCGTGGACTTCACCAACCTGAACAAAGCCTGTTCAAAAGACTCATTCCCGCTCCGGGCACGAACTGCTGAGTTTCTTGGACGCCTACTCAGGCTGCAACCAAATCCTCATGGAGGAGGAAGATCAGGAAAAAAACACCTTCATCACCCACCAGGGGACGTACTACTACGGAGTGATGCCGTTCGGGTTAAAAAATGTGGGGGCCGCGTACCAGAGGCCAGTGACCAAAATGTTCAAAGAACAGTTCGACAAAATCATGGAAGTATATATTGACGACATGTTGGTCAAGTCAAAAAGAAAGGAAGACCATATCGACCACTTGAGGGAGGCCTTCGGCATACTCAGAAAGTACGGCATGAAATTAAACCCCGAGAAATGTGCTTTCGGCATGACGTCCGAGAAATTCCTCAGCTTCTTGGTATCACAATGAGGCATCGAGGTCAATCCCGACCAAATCAAGGCCATAGAAGGAATCTCAGAAAATCTAACCAGCAAAAAACAAGTGCAAAAACTGACCGGCCGAATAGCCGCCTTATTAAGGTTAATCTTGCGGTCCTCCGATAAGTGCCACAAATTTTTTAGCGTACTAAAAAAGGGCAATGGACTCCAATGGAATACCGAATGCATCAACGCCTTGAAAGAACTGAAGGCCTGCCTGTCTTCGCCACCGTTGCTCACTAAGGTAGAACCCGGAGAACGCCTCCTTGTCTACTTGGCTGTTTCCGATGTCACAGTAAGTGCAGTCCTGGTACGAGAAAATAAAGGTACACAATCTCCGATCTATTACATTAGCAAAAATTTGGTCGACGCTGAAACGAGATACCCCCACCTCGAGAAGTTAGCTCTGGCCCTGGTCGTAGCTTCACGGAAGCTTAAACCTTATTTCCAGTACCACCCCATCTCGGTGGTCACGACTTTTCCTTTAAGGAGTATCTTGCACAAAACCGAATTGTCGGGTAGTTGGCCAAATGGGCCATAGAGTTGAGCGAGCATGATATAACCTATCAGCCGCGAATAACGATAAAGTCGCAGGTTCTTGCCGACTTTATCTCCGACTTCAGTGCGAAGATAACGTCCGAGGTCGAGAAGTAAACTGCCATTACCTCTACCAAAGTACGCGAACTGTGGGTCTTGTACACCGATTGCGCTTCTAACGCATCTGGATCTGGACTAGGACTCGTGCTCGAGGTCCTAACACGCGAAGTGGTTCGCCAATCCATACGATGCCCTGATATGACTAACAATGAGGTTGAGTATGAGGCCTTAATTGCAGGGTTGAAACTAGCGCTTAAATACGGAGCATGGCGAGTCATCCTTCACTCGCAACTCGTCGTCAGTCAGGTCACAGGGACTTTCCAAATTAAGGAGCAGCGGCTACAGAAATATCAGACCGAGATTTGCAAACTATTACTCAAGTTCGACGAATGCCAGCTCGATCAAATACCTCGAGCGCAAAACATCGAAGCAGATGGCCTCGCCAAATTGGTTGCGGCCACCAAAAACATAACCGGAAGGGGGACGTGTTCACTCTCCTCCATTCATCGCTAGACCAAATTGAGGTATACTCTATAAACCTGACTTGGGACTGGCGCAATCGTATTATCTCATACTTGCAGGACGGAGTGCTCTCACCCGATAATAAAGAAGCTTCGAATGCAGGCGGCTAGGTACAATGTCGTCGATAATGACTTGTACAAAAGAAAATTTGGCGGCCCCTTAGAAAAGTGCTTAGGGCCAAATCAAACATGGCGCGTCCTCGAAGAAGTACACGAGGGCCACTACGGAGCTCATATTGGTAACCGAGCTCTCGTCAGATGCCTCATACGGGCGGGCTACTATTGGCCCACGATGAAGAAGGAAGCCTCCAATTTCGTTAAAAGGTGCGAGCAATGCCAAAGATAAGCCCCCATGATTCACCAAGCGGGCAAACACCTTCATTCAGTCACTTCGTCGTGGCCTTTCATCAAGTGGGGAATGGACATCGTCGGACCCCTCCCGGCGGGACGAGGTAATGTATGATTCCTTTTAATTTTAACTGACTATTTCTCCAAATGGGTAGAAGCAGGTGCATTCTCCCAAGTACGCGAACAAGAAGTAATCACGTTCATATGGAGTAACATCATATGCCTCTTCGGCATCCCCAAAGAAATCAACTGCGACAACGGTCCCCAGTTCAGTGGAAGAAAGACCGCTGAGTTCTTCGAAAAATGGCACATCAAAAGAATACTCTCCACGCCATATCACCCCGCAGGCAACGGTCAGGCAGAACACTCCAACAAAATAATATTGAATATCATGAAAAAGAAACTCGAAAATGCCAAGGGACTGTGGCCGGAAGTGCTACCAGAAGTGTTATGGGCACAGGGGAAACGCCATACTCACTAGTATATGGGACTGATGCAATGATACCAGTCGAGGTCGGGGAGCCCAGCTTGAGATACTCAAATGAAAGTGGGCAAAGCAACGACGAGAACAGAAGGCAAGACCTAGATGAAGCCGAAGAGCGAAGAGACATGGCCTACATAAGAATGATAGCTCAAAAACAACAGGCAGAGCGGTACTACAACAAAAAAGCCAAAATCAGGCCACTCAAAGTCGGGGATTACATACTCAAAGCCAAAACACAAGCAAGCAAAGACCCACGAGAAGGCAAACTGGGAACCAATTGGGATGGCCCATATAAAATCATGGTCGCAGCAAGCAAAGGGTCATTCCAACTGGAAACAATGGAAGGAAGATTACTACCAAACAATTGGAACGTCGCCCACCTCAAATACTTCAACTTCTAAGGATAGACGTCTCCCGAGTCGTACTCTTTTTTCCCTTACCCGAGTTTTGTCCCGATTGGGTTTTCTCGGGGAGGTTTTTAACGAGGCGACGAAGAGAGCGTCCCAGAGTTTTTAGTATAAATTCATTGCCCGACCTATCAACTACTTTTCTAGGTCGACCAATGAAGGGACTGGATGGACTAGGACTTCAGAAAAACATGCAAACTTCAACGTATGTAAACTTCTCCAATGTATGTAAACTTCTCCAATGGATGTATAAACTAAGCGAAATATGCACGCATGAATTTATCTCCACCAAGTTCATATATCATGCCAAGTCAAAACATTTGACCTCGTTCGAATAGACTCACATTCGACCTCGCTCGAATTTATTTACATTCGACCTCGTTCGAATAAACTCACATTTGACCTCGCTCGAATTTATTCACATTCGACCTCGCTCGAATTTATTTACATTCGACCTCGTTCGAATCGTTTAAAGAGTCAAGACATTCGACCTCGTTCGAATAGACTCACATTTGACCTCACTCGAATTTATTCACATTCGACCTCACTCGAATTTATTCACATTCGACCTCGCTCGAATTTATTCACATTAGACCTCGCTTGAATTTATTCACATTCAACCTCGTTCGAATCATTTAAAGAGTCAGACATTTGACCTTGTTCGAGTAGATTCACATTCAACCTCGCTCGAATTTATTCACATTCAATCTCGCTCGAATTTATTCACATTTGACCTCGTTCGAATCGTTTAAAGAGTAAGACATTTGAACTCGTTTGAATAGACTCACATTCGACCTCGCTCGAATTTATCTACATTCGACCTCGTTCGAATCATTTAAAGAGTCAGACATTCGACCTCGTTTGAATAGACTCGCATGCGACCTCGCTCAAAATAATAGACATTTGATCTAGGTCACGTCAACTAAGTTGGGAATTCTTACAAAGGAAAAAGCATACGAAGAAAACCAAAAAGAGCCAAAACATACCGCAAAAAGACAATAGTCATTCCATTCCAAAATAGAGTATCTTACAAAGGGCCAAAGAGACCCTCCCCCCCCCCCAAAAAAAAAAGAGAAAAGAGAAAAAACAAAAAACAAACTAAGTATAAGAAAATCACACTGCATCATCTCCGCCTGCGCCATCGTCACCTTCGCCACCCGCCCCAGCAGCACCATCTCCACCTTTGCCTGCGCCATCAGCGTACTCATCATCCTACCAAGTATCGGATGCAAGCCCGTCCAAGTACTCTTCATCATCGTTGTTCCCTAGCGTGGCAGGGTCATAACCACAGGCAAGCCTGGTATCATGTGCCTTAGCACGGGCATCTTCGAAGTCGGCATCAGGAACCTTCCCCGCCGCCATCAAGCTCCTATATACGTCCAGCTTTGCCTCAGCATCGATCCACATCTCGTACAAATCACGAGGAACATCGGGAAAGTGGAAGCATGAGAGGAAGAAGGCCGAACCAAACCTTCTCAGCCTCGAGGGAGGCGGCCTGCTCACTTAGGCTCTCAACTTCTTTCTCAAGACCACCAATCCGCTCATCAAGTTGCGTCTCCCTCAGCACAATCGTCTCCGCGTCGTTTGCACGCTCAGACCCAAGGACTCAGATAGAGCTATCTAACGTCGCCGCCTTTGCCACAGCCGCTACCCGAGCCTCCTCGGACTCACCAATTCGGCCACTTTCTTAGTCAACTCACTACTCAGACCGGCAACTCTAATTGAGCTTTGCTCAAGCTTAGCCCGCAAAGTCGTCACCTGTGCTTGAAGGTCGACGCATTCGACCACGACCCCTTTGCTCACCTCGAGCTCTTCGCTCTTGGTCCTGAGCAACCCCTTAAGCTCACTGCATCTACCAATAGTTCGCACTAGCTCCTCATCCTTGTGATCCAACTCCTCCCTAAGGGACTGGGGCTTACCACCTGCTCTAAGCCGTGCACGCATCTCACGGTACTTATCACGATAACGGAAATACTTTGCAGCCATCTTCTGAAAAATGACCTTCTGCCTCTCTTCTCAATCTCCAAAGGAGCAAAGGAGGGGACCATGCTCACCGTATCCTCCAACAAATCGCAATCCAAAGGAATTACAATCGAGCGAGAGGATCCATCCGTTCTCACCTCACACGCATAAGCCCTTCGCCGAATATCCTCACCTCCTCGGGATCGACATCGGAGCTAGACTCATAATCATCTATGATCACTCTCTTCACCCTCTCCTCGGCCAAAGAGGGAACGTTGGCTTGCCCTGATGTTGACGGACCACTCTGAGTGATCACAGCAGCTTATGATCACCCCCTTCCTCCACGAAAGTGATCTCTACGTCCGAAGGAGGCGCAATCTCCACATCCAAGGCCATACCGCCCCCGGCTCGGCTGTATTCAGCTCAGGTCTACTCCCCACTGGCTCCTCTCCGACCACTCTCCTATCAACCTCTACCCTTTGCCTTTTGAGCGAGGCCTCTCCGTCTTCGCCCTGGTCCGACTCATCGACTAAGTGAAACACAGTAAAAGCCGAAATTTTGGCTAGCGTGGCAGTAATATGGAGACTAGGACCATGTGAGGCCGAGGTCCGAGGAATAGCAGCTGCCTGAGCAGGCTCACTTGCAGCTACAGCGAGTACGGGCTCGGCCGAGATACCCAACTGGCGAAAATGAGGCGTAGGAGCCCTCACCCTCCTTGATGCCCTCCAACCTATAAACAAAGAAAGATAAATAAGTGAAGATAGAAATGACGGTATAAAAGTCAACAATCAAAGCCAAAGGTGACTCACCGGCCGCAAGTCTACACCCAAACCTCTCATTGAAGTGCGACCACTCGCGAATCCCCACAGTATGGGGCAAAACCTGACTCACCTAGTCGCGATGTCAACGACTGGTGAAGGAGTCTCCCGCTCGGCTGCAAAAGTAGAAGGAGAACGATCAGATTACCCGAAATAAACAGCGAAGTCATTTTGGAAGGGAAACACTTACGAGCAAAGTTCCTGTCCTCGGAGAATCCGCTGGGGTTCGATACCACGTGCTCTGTCTTCACCTAGAAGAAGTTTATCTTGATAAGCTCTTTCTAGAGAAGTTGACACCCACATAACTACAAACATTATCTTTATACAATATTCGATTTGCTGTGTTGTTCCAAGCTTTTCCACACTAGATCCGATAAAGCATTTGATATTCACACGTTTGGCCATCTTATATCATTGTCAGAAAGAGAATCATCCACCTTGTTACACATTTGGGTGAATTATTCTATTTATTTACAGTCATTGCCATTCATCATATTTATTGCTTGTCTTTATTCCTTCATTTATTCACAAGAATATCATTAAATCACCTTTTGGCCTTAAATAGCTTTAAATGCGATTTCTAGGTTGTTATTTCTCACCAATCTTGGATCTAGAACTTATTATATTTAACTAAAGTTTACCTATTATCATTTATTTATTTAGTTTAACATAAATGTTTAAGACTTTTTGGTCAAACAACAATTTAGGTGAGGCCTTCTAAAATTTGACAAGTAGAATATTAGGGCTCACTTCATTAATTTAAGCAAATTCACATCTCCTCTCATTATCTTCTTCCTCTCACTGTCAAAAACCCTAAGTACGTCTACACCTCAATTCTCATTATGCCATTTACCACTGTTGAATCTTGCCTGAACAACTACTACTTTGCCTTTAATTTTCCTTAGCCTGCATATCATATTTTACAGCGTATAGCAAACCTCTCCATTTTCTGACCACCTTAATGAGGATTCCCTTTTTCTATTACCATTTCAAAAAAAAATCATATTTTGCAATTTTAATTTTAAATGTTAGTATCTTTTTTAGTGGGGTCATATCCATTGGGGCATCTGATGCAGATTATCCATGGAAAGGGAGGAAGATGAAATTTTATGGGTTTGGTTAGGTGCAAAAGTTTGGTGATGTTTGACGAAATGCACGTGGGATGGGGATAGCATGGAGCCAGAATTTTAAATTTATGAGTTTTAAATTATAAGGCATAATAATTTACTGCGTTCGAAATAAATTACTATATATTAAGTAAAACTTTTTTGCGGAACCTCTATTGATAATCTAGCTCCTCCCGTTGTTCATAGGGATATTGAGGAGAATGAGGAGAAGCGGCGATGAGACAAGGAGGAGGGAAAAGAAAGAAAATGAAAGAAAGAACCCATCACTTAGGTTTGAGTTGTTGATATAATTCTGGTCTGGTTGGATATAATGTAGCCAATGGCGAAGTCAGGATTTTCGTTAAGAGGAGTCAAAATATAAAAAAATAAACTCACTAAGAATTCAAAGGGTGTCATTATATACTGACCCGTTTGGCCATAGATTTTGTCAAAATATATTTGGATTTTTTTGGCAAATACATGTTTGTTCATAAATTTTATCCATATTTTAGCAAATTTCCAAAACCCAAAACCCAAAGCTGATTTTGGCCCAAAATATTACTATTACATTTTTTAAAAATTGCCCCAAACTTTTGTATTTTATAAAAGAGCTCACCATTTATTATTTTGTAACAATGCTGCTTCGTCTTCTCGGTCATCTGATAGTGTATTATGTAGTTCAGTATAAAAATGATAATTTTATAACAAATATATTTATGTTCTGGACTATGATTTGCGATAATATAATGAATGTTATTGATAAAGATTCTGTTGGGTATTTGTGATAGTTTTTAGAACTTGTGGGTATAAGTCATGTTTCATGTTTTTTTTATAAAAAAAAGTGAAATATGTTTTGAAAACTAATGTCCAAACACATTTTCATCTTCAAACCAAACTTCACTCAAATTAGATTATTCAAAACAAATTTAGGAATCTATGGTCAAACGCTAGCATAGTATATACATATTTTTTTTTAAAAAAAAAATAACCGAGCTAACAGTGTAATTTTCTAACTAAGGGGTGTCGGATGACAACCCTTGGGTGTATGGGGCTCTGCCACTGAATGTAACTCCCAACCTATTAATAATACTGTATACTTTTGACTTAGGTTTGTATGACTTGTTTATTAATATATCAATTATCTCTCATTCGTATTTTATTTTTCGCTTTGTGCCTAGGTCCAAACGATTTTAAAATATATTACTAAGATTTAAAATTTGTTTACTTGCCTGTCTAGACATAAGAATTTTTTCATTTTTTTCGATTTTTTTTTACTTTTTTCGTAATCAGTGTTTGACCATAAAATTTTTAATTTTCACTTGAAGATGAATTTTGGAATTTGCCAAAAATTTGAAAAACTGAAAAAAAAAATTCAATCTCTTCAATCCACCCCTCAGTGAAAAACCGTAATACGCCCCGAGGAATTCCTACGAAAAAAATATTTCATTTTTTAATAGAATTTTACAATTCTTTAGGTCCAAACGCCCACTTAGGGGTCGTTTGGTATGAGGTATAAGAAGGTATAGTGCTGGTATAAAAATTCAATACCACCTTAATACTTTCTTTGGGTAGCAAACTTGGTATAAGTTATCCCGGGATTAAAATTAGTACCGGGATAACTTATACCTTGTAGAGGATGGGGTAACTAGTGCCGGGATAACATATACCTTCTTCTTAGAAATTATGCAATTGTCATTTTTAATACAACATACCAAACAGTGGATACAAAACAATACCATCATAACTAATCCCAGCATAACTCATCACAACATAACTTATCCCAACATTGTCACGACCCAAAAACCACTAAGGGTCGTGATGGCGCCGGACACTGCTGTCAGGCAAGCCAACCAAATTACTTAATCAAATTCTCGTTTTAGTACTTTTGAAATCTAGGATTTTCCTTCAAATTTAGCAATTTAAAAGATAATTGTCTCAAATCAAATTTAAATGATAAGCAGTTAATACAAATACTTCAAACCATCCCAGAACCCGGTGTCACAAGTGCATGAGCATCTACAGATAAGGAAATAAAATACAACATCCGTCCGAAATACAGTGGACAAGAAATAAATACAATACACTGGAAGGGACTATACTAGCTGCGGCTAGCCTCGAATAATGCAACTCACCTAGTCCCAGAATCATCCGCGCTGCTACGCCCAGTAGGCCACAAGGGTTACATATACCTGTGCAACAAAAATGCACAGAAGTGTAGTATGAGTACGAAAACAACGTGTACTCAATGAGTATCCCGCCTAACCTCGAAGAAGTAGAGACGAGATGGTCGACTTCGACACTTACTAATGGTCCAATAGTGAGGTCAGTAATACACTAATTTATCGATTTCTATAAACATGATTTTTTTTAATCCAAATAGGAGGGAACAAGTAAACAATTAATTCTTTTATAGAAAATTTCCAAAATTCCTTTTCGTAATTATCCAAATAAATTCAAGCCATGAAGAGGCAATAATAACTTAATTAAGTTCAAGGCAGCAATACAAGCATGCGCATATCATGCCGAGGCGACGGCCCGATCCAACAGAAATATAAACTGTGCACTTGCCGAGGGTCGACGGCGCGCCTATAGATGCATCTATTACCCCGCTCGCAAACTAACCTGCGACGCGGTCAACATAAAATAAACACACACCCTGCTCGCGAATCATGCATGCGACGCAGGCCCACATAGAGATACATGCTCAAACAATCAATCAAGATTTATCGGGGGACATGGTCCAAATAAAACAAATTCCCTTTTAACAATTCGAGAAAATGACGTTTAATCCCTTTTTAAATTCATTTACTATCCCAAGGTGATCTAAGCAATTCAAGCCGTCAATAAGTTTACAATTAATCCAAGTATAGCATGCTTTTAGGTCCTAGACTACCCGGACAATAGCATAATAGTAGCTACGCACGGACTCTCGTCACCTCGTGCGTACGTAGCTCCCGCAAATAGGAGCAAATATCCAATTAATTCACCTATGGGGACATTTCCCTCTTACAAGGTTAGAAAGGAGACTCACCTCGCCCCAAAGATCCATAACCGGCATTCCACGCCCTTCCGAAGACTCTACTTGACGCACCACGCTCCAAAACTAGCCAACGGTTACGCAAATCCATTAATATATGCTCAAATATTCATTACAATCTAATTTATAGCAATTCCTAACTCCGATCGAAAAGTTGACCAAAACGCCCTCGGGACCACGTGCCCGGAATCCGAAATTTTTCGAAGATAAAGATTACCCATGATCTTAGGAACTCAAATATATAATTTTCACTAAATTCCATACTCAATATCGTGGTCAAATTCGAAGAAATGCCAATTTCTAGGTTTTCCACCAAAACCTAAATTTTTCCATAATTTCCTTGCCTTATTCCATGTATAAACTTTGTATTTAACTCAAAGCTAGCATAAATTACTTACCTCATGATGAGTGACGAAAATGGCACCTCAAAGCTGCTCCCCATCGACTCCAATGGAAGAAAATGGGGTTGAAATGAACCCAACCCCGAATTTTAAAAGACCTCACTGCCTCAGCTGTTTCTGCACCTGTTGTCCCTTGACCGCTTCTGCGGTTCCGCAGGTGCGGTTAAAATGCCGCATTTGCGGTCCTCCCTAGGCCGCCTTCTTTCGCTTCTACGATACGCCTTCCGCAGATGCGGTCCCGCTTCTGCGGAACTCTGACCGCATCTGCGGTCCACTCCAAGCCACTCACTTCCGCTTCTGCGACCACCTTTTCGCAGATGCGGTCCCGCTTCTGCGAAACCTTGACCGCATCTGCGATCCTCAAGCCTTTGACCAAAAATCTCTTTTGCGGCACCCTTTCCGCTTCTGCGAGGCCGCTTCTGCGGTTAACCCACCGCAGAAGCGAAAATACCAGCATCCAGATCCTTCAGCTGTCCAAAAATCCCAATTTCGATCCGTTAACCACCCGGAATCCACCCGAGGCCCCCGGGACCCCAACCAAACATACCAACCAATCCTAAAACACATTACGGACTTGCTCGAGGCCTCAAATCGCACCAAACAATGCTAAAATCATGAATCGACCTCCAATCCAAACTTAATGAACTTCAAAATTTCAAACTTATATTTCCGATGTTTAAACCTGTCAAATCACGTCGGATTGACCTCAAATTTTGCGCACAAGTCATATCCGACAATACGGACCTACTGCAACTTCCGGAATCGGATTCCGATCATGATATCAAAAAGTCCACCTCCGGTCAAACTTCTCAAAAACCGTCAAATTTCTATCTTTAGCCAAATGGCTCCAAAATGACCTACGGACCTCCGAATTCACTTCCGATTGCGCTCCCAACTCCAGAATCACTATACGGAGCTATTCTCAGACTCGGAATCCCAAACAGACATCGATAACACTGAAATTCACTTCAAGCCAAACTTAAGAAATTTCTTCAAAAATGCTAACTTCCACAATAGGCGCCAAAACGCTCCCGGGTTATCCAAAACCCGCACCGGTCATACGCCCAAGTCCGAAATCATCATACGGACCTGCTGGAACCTTCAGATCCCGATTCGGAGGTCGTTTACTCAAGAATCCCATTCTAGTTCATTCTTTCAACTTTAAGCTTCCGAAATGAGAATTCTCTTTCCAAATAAACTCTGGACTTCCCGAAATTCAATTCCGACCACGCGCACAAGCCACAATACTTGAAATGAAGTTGCTCACGGCCTCAGGCTGCTGAACAGAGCACTAGAACTCAAAACGACCGGTCGGGTCGTTACATTCTCTCCCACTTAAATATACGTTCATCCTCGAACGTGCTGAGAACTACACTGAAGTAGTCCGAAATCACTGGTTAACTCCTCATGCACCTTCCCGTGCTACCACAACTCAGTTGAGCACATCAACTCGATCAATTTTGAAGATATTCTCTTTTATTCGAGCAGATAGGCCTTAGAGCCTAATTCCAACATCCGGAATTCTCTGTCAGGCCTGTTTCCAACATACGAACACCGTATCAATCACTACACGCTGTACCCAAACATGACTGCATAACTTTGCTGAATTCACACCTTGCATCATTTTACTCACCGGACCACAATAACATTTTCTGATCAACTTAGTCAAAATTCCACGAATCTGATGCTCCCATTGCACCCCATGACATACACAGGTCTTACTCTAACTCTTACAATACCGCCACAACGGAAGAGATGTGCAGAAATTCATAATCAACTGCCGAATCAACCAATCATTTGGGTCTATACTCTTGACAATAACCATCACCTCATTCTGAACCAAATAATGGTCTTAGCTCCTTAATGTACTTCATATAGTCAGATTGCACTGATATGGACCTTTGAAGGGTCATTGGACTAGTTTGATACGATCAGAATCGGCTTGAGGTCGGTGGATGGATTCAAATGTGAATATGGGCTCTATATCAGGCCAAACGTGTTCATTTCAGTAATGTTCTCCTTGTGGAGGAGTAGTCAGGGTGTTATTTCGCTGTCAGATATTTCGTGTACTGATACGTTGCATCGTGTGAGTTGTGAGACAGCTTGAGAAATTGCTTATGTGTTGAGGATCCGCGTAGAAATGGTGTTATATGAGAAAAACGGCTCCTGAGATTCAGATTGTATATCGCACCTTAGTTGTGCTTGAGTTGTAGCTTATGGCACTATATGTCTCCCCAGGGATGGTATTATGCACCTAGCGTGCTTGTGACCGATAGTCGGTATCTTGCTGTAATGAGCAATTTAGCTCGATGTATATCTCCTTATGTGAGTTCTATGTGTGCATTCGGGTTACACACCGCAACAGTGTGATGATGAGCACAGTTCCCTATATCTGTTTTTATGTGTTTCGTTTCCTATTTTTCTGAGGAAAGCTCGTATTAGCTGTGAGCCTGCGTCGCATGTATGATTCGCGAGTGGGGTGTCTGTTTAGAATGTTGCCCGCGTCGCATGTATGATTCGCGAGCGGGGTAATTGGANTAGGGTCTCACGAGTCATGAGCAAGTCTAGTAGAGTCTCGCGGATCGGTACGGAGACGTCTGTACTTATCCTCGGGAGGCTGCAGGACTGTTAGGAGTACTTCCCTTCTTGATTCCTTATCGTGCGATTTGATTCCTGTGATGCTTATGCCTTTGTTCCTTCCTACTCAATCTTATGCGACGCGAAGCGCTTGTTATAAATGGAGAATTGAAGGACCGTAATGGTACTACAGATGTGATACGGGATGTTTCTCTCGGTATAGCTGATCGGATTGTTATCGTCGCTTATGAAAGACTATCTTATTGTTTCAGCCCAGTAGCGGTGCTTCTTAGGGCTCTGAGGCTAGGCACAAGTTGCCATGATGCTTATGAACTTTTATTCCGCAGTATTGATATGATGGTAGGACATTTGCCTACTTGTCGGGGCGGTGAATGACCTGAAGGGAGGTTGACTCGGTGCATAATCTAGAGGTTCAGTATTTTATTCCCGGCAGGGGAAAGGCAATCGGACTAAGAATGGTCAGATGTGGGCTGGTGGAGTAATGAGACTTGGTATTTGCGAGCATGGTGGAGCTTTCTTCTATGATGGGGTGTCGTCTTCCTAATTGAACGTACTAAGTTCGCCGGTGTTATGACCTTCTACAAGTCGCCTTTGGGGCAAGCTATTGTGAAACAGTATTGAAAATGCGGCTGTCAGATATCGCGGGGTGCGATAGTTCGGGGTTGAATCAGTGTTTCTAATGTCGACGGTATGAGAAAGATGATCTTCCGAAAGGTGTAAAGTTAGCAGCAATTGTGGGTTCAAGTGCCACGAAGATAGATTTTATTTAAGGTAGCAACTGAGCAACAAAGGATGAGGAAAGATATGTGGTAAGTGTCAGGGGGTGGCTAAAATTTCTAGAAGGCCGAGTATAAGAGGCCAAGGGTCGAGTAGTCGATTAAGGGGATGAGCTCCGCCAAAGTGGGAGAGTGGCGGAGTTGAATATGGGCTTTGCAGTGGGATGACCACGTGCTTTAAGGAGATTTTGGAGTGATTCGAGACTGTTAGTGATTGGTGATTGGGGTCTACGGATTTAATTTGATGTATGGGCTATCATGCGGCAGGAGATTTGATATAACGGGACGGAGCTTCGTGAATAGAGAAGGATACAACATAACTTTGGATTGGAGGAATATTGCCGCGCATTTAATTGATGTCCACGAGGGGTGAATGGACTTGTGCAGCTGGAGTGTGAGCTTGGACTCAGGAGGGGTTATTGGTGTCGTAGTGATTGTACCCTATGCAGCAGCGTTGGAAGGTGCCGGAGAGTGACTTCTACAGGTGGGGTATTCCTATGAGCAGGTTAGCAGTCGCGTGGTTGGCGAGGCTTCTGCGAAGAGTTCTACTGGTTATACAACAAGGGAATTGTTGTGTGAAGGTTGTTAATGATTCAGAGTATAAAAAGGGGGGCTTCTACAGTAAAATATCGAGAATTTTGGCGATTGATTGCATAAGGCTATGTCAATAAGAGATAAGGAATTTCGGTGAGTTCCGGATTTGTGAAACAATGGCTTCATGCTAAGTGGGAGAGTCCCACCGCTTATGATTGGGTTGCATGGTTAGCTACTTGCGAGGTTTCTGGGTATTAGCATATCGATGGGCCATTTCAACTACGGGAAAAGACCATAAGTGGTAATTTGAGCAAAGGAATTATTAAAAGTGGGCTATCGTTGGCCTTATTGGCCCATGTTCAAACTTGGGGGAAGGATTCAGGATTGTGCTTTGTAAAGATGCGGGTTCCCAGAGAAGTGATTCTTCCAGGTGCTTCACCAATGGGGCATCCATGTGCTAGAAGATTTATGGAATTGATTATATTTGGGGCCAAGTCAGAGCGGATGGCTCTCAGCAGCGGTCCTAGTGAAATTCAAAAGATAAAGTGTGGTACCTAATGATTTCGAGCCTATAAGTACAGTTAAGAATCAAGCTTTGTAGCAGCTTATGAGAAGGTGCCCAGAATGTTCTATGATATTTTAACTTGCGGTGTAGCATTTGAGAGATATGAAATGGTTCGTGGGATTTGAGGCAGCATGGTTTCGTGATTTAAGGTCACTCGAGATGAGTGCAGATGGAGTATGTTATGTGTGGATGGAGTTAGTATTATCTCTAAGGCAATCAAGGATAAATTGAAGAAGGTAGATTGATTGGCCATAATTGAATTTGGCATATTGGTGTTAGTGATCAGTTTCCTCAGCGTGATCGAGTTATGCAAGTGAGTTGTGACGGTACGTATCAGGCTTGTCAGCCGTAATTGATGTTATTCAGAAGCATTCTACTGTTATGGCTTGTTGTGTGGAAGCAGATTCCGGAAGGGCTATGGTGGCTTAGACCACTACTTAGAGATTTGCATATTCTACGGTTATGAAAATTCGCCTGTGTGCTGCTATGTTTCTCCTGAAGTGAGTTAAGTGGAAAGCTTTTATGTGGTGAAATGTCAATCTAACAGTGGTCCCGAAGCTATGATGAGGTAACGAGTTCTATCATATATTGGCATGTTAAATGCAGCAAGTGGTATGTAATTTGAAGTGAAGATCAAGGTGACAGTTCGGTATTGACAGGGATGTCACGAACTCGGATGAGCAGGAGAGGAGTTTCGATGTTTAAAGTAAGTTGGTTTTGTCATCAGTGTCACCTGAGATAGGTTGTTTGTAAAAGGGGCTTTGCATCCTGGTTAATGATTCTTGATCGCTTTTCAGTGTTAAGGGCGGCCGGTGGTTTGGAGGTACGACCTAGTTATTTGTTATGGTAGGTTATGGGAGTGTGTCCCACAAGAAGATTGTATAAGTGTGGCAGGTAGTCACTGGATTGATTAAAGACTTAAAATAAGTATGGAGGTTGTGATGATATCGTTGATTTGAGAATATATGCCTGGAGGGCACTCAGTTTATGGAGTTGTGGACTGCGGAGGATTTCTCCTGTTGTGATAGTTGTTCTTGTGTGTTATGAAAAAAAGGGAAGTTAGTATAGACCTTTGAAGGGTCATTGGACTAGTTTGGTACGATCAGAATCGGCTTGAGGTCGGTGGATGGATTCAAATGTGAATATGGGCTCTATATCAGGCCAAACGTGTTCATTTTAGTAATGTGCTCCTTGTGGAGGAGTAGTCAGGGTGTTATTTTGCTGTCAGATATTTCGTGTAGTGATACGTTGCGCCGTGTGAGTTGTGACTTGAGAAATTGCTTATGTGTTGAGGATCCGCGTAGAAATGGTGTTATATGAGAAAAACGGCTCCTGAGATTCAGATTGTATATCGCACCTTAGTTGTGCTTGAGTTGTAGCTTGTGGCACTATATGTCTCCCCAGGGATGGTATTATGCACCTAGCGTGCTTGTGACCGATAGTCGGTATCTTGCTGTAATGAGCAATTTAGCTCGATGTATATCTCCTTATGTGAGTTCTATGTGTGCATTCGGGTTACACACCGCAACAGTGTGATGATGAGCACAGTTCCCTATATCTGTTTTTATGTGTTTCGTTTCCTATTTTTCTGAGGAAAGCTCGTATTAGCTGTGAGCCTGCGTCGCATGTATGATTCGCGAGTGGGGTGTCTGTTTAGAATGTTGCCCGCGTCGCATGTATGATTCGCGAGCGGGGTAATTGGACTTCCTTTTCAAAGTTTGTTTTCATTGTACCGCGTTCGAATTGGTAGCCCATTGGCACATTGCGGCATCATATGTGGCTTTTGATTATGTCCGAGGTGGCTTATTGCCTGAGCAGTTCGTACTGGGTGAGATTTTCTCATAACACACAAGAACAACTATCACAACAGGAGAAATCCTCCGTAGTCCACAACTCCATAAACTGAGTGCCCTCCAGGCATATATTCTCAAATCAATGATATCATCACAAGGACAGCGACACCTCATTATAGAAGAAAACTCTACCACCCTTGCAAATACCAAGCCTCATTACTTCCACCAGTCACATCTGACCATCCTTAGTCCGCTTGCCTTTCCCCTGTCGGGAATAAAATACTGAACCTCTTGATTAAGCTCCGAGTAAACCTCCCTTCAAGTCATTCACTGCCCCGACACGTGGGCAAACATCCTACCATCATATCACTTACTGCGGAACAGTCATTCATAGGCATCATGGCAACTTGTGCCTAACCCCAAAGCCCTCAGAAGTACCGTTACTGAGCTGAAACATTAAAATATCCTTCCATAAGGCGACGATCATAATCCGATCAACTACGCCGGGAGAAACATCCCGCACCACATCCGTAGTACCGTTACAATTCCTCAATTCGCGATTTATAACAAGCGCTTTGCGTCGCGTAAGATTGAGTAGGAATGAATTAAAGGCATACGCCTCCAAGAATCAAATCGCACGATAAGGAATCAAGAAGGGAAGTACTCCTAACAGTCCTGCAGCCTCCCGAGGATAAGTACAGACGTCTCCGTACCGATCCGTGAGACTCCACTAGACTTGCTCATGACTCGTGAGACCCTAGGAACCTAGTGCTCTGATACCATGTTGTCACGATCCAAAATCCACTAAGGGTCGTGATGGCGCCGGACACTGCTGTCAGGCAAGCCAACCAAATTACTTAATCAAATTCTCATTTTAATACTTTTGAAATCTAGGATTTTCCTTCAAATTTAGCAATTTAAAAGATAATTGTCTCAAATCAAATTTAAATGATAAGCAGTTAATACAAAATACTTCAAACCATCCCAGAACCCGGTGTTACAAGTGCATGAGCATCTACAGATAAAGAAATAAAATACAACATCCGTCCGAAATACAGTGGACAAGAAATAAATACAATACACTGGAAGGGACTATACTAGCTGCGGCTAGCCTCAAATAATGCAACTCACCTAGTCCCAGAATAATCCGCGCTGCTACGCCTAGTAGGCCACAAGGGTTACATATACCTGTGCAACAAAAATGCACAGAAGTGTAGTATGAGTACGAAAACAACGTGTACTCATTGAGCATCCCGCCTAACCTCGAAGAAATAGAGACGAGATGGTCGACTTCGACACTTACTAATGGTCCAATAGTGAGGTCAGTAATACACTAATTTATGGATTTCTATAAAAATGATTTTTTTATCCAAATAGGAGGAAACAAGTAAACAATTAATTCTTTTATAGAAAATTTCCAAAACTTCCTTTTCGTAATTATCCAAATAATTTCAAGCCATGAAGAGGCAATAATAACTTAATTAAGTTCAAGGCAGCAATACAAACATGCGCATATCATGCCGAGGCGACGGCCCGATCCAACAGAAATGTAAACTGTGCACTTGCCGAGGGTCGACGGCGCGCCTATAGATGCATCTATTACCCCGCTCGCGAACTAACCTACGACGCGGTCAACATAAAATAAACACACACCCTGCTCGCGAATCATGCATGCGACGCAGGCACACATAGAGATACATGCTCAAACAATCAATCAAGATTTATCGGGGGACATGGTCCAAATAAAACAAATTCCCTTTTAACAATTCGAGAAAATGATGTTTAATCCCTTTTTAAATTCATTTACTATCCCAAGGTGATCTAAGCAATTCAAGCCGTCAATAAGTTTACAATTAATCCAAGTATAGCATGCTTTTAGGTCCTAGACTACCCGGACAATAGCATAATAGTAGCTACGCACGGACTCTCGTCACCTCGTGCGTACGTAGCCCCCGCAAATAGGAGCAAATATCCAATTAATTCACCTATGGGGACATTTTCCTCTTACAAGGTTAGAAAGGAGACTCACCTCGCCCCGAAGATCCATAACCGGCATTCCACGCCCTTCCGAAGACTCTACTTGACGCACCACGCTCCAAAACTAGCCAACGGTTACGCAAATCCATTAATATATGCTCAAATATTCATTACAATCTAATTTATAGCAATTCCTAACTCCGATCGAAAAGTTGACCAAAACGCCCTCGGGCCCACGTGCCCGGAATCCAAAATTTTTCGAAGATAAAGATTACCCATGACCTTAGGAACTCAAATATATAATTTTCACTAAATTCCATACTCAATATCGTGGTCAAATTTGAAGAAATGCCAATTTCTAGGTTTTCCACCAAAACCTAAATTTTTCCATAATTTCCTTGCCTAATTCCATGTATAAACTTTGTATTTAACTCAAAGCTAGCATAAATTACTTACCTCATGATGAGTGACGAAAATGGCACCTCAAAGCTGCTCCCCATCGACTCCAATGGAAGAAAATGGGGTTGAAATGAACCCAACCCCGAATTTTAAAAGAGACCTCACTGCCTCAGCTGTTTTCGCACCTGCGGTCCCTTGACCGCTTCTGCGGTTCCGCAGGTGCGGTTAAAATGCCACATTTGCGGTCCTCCCTAGGCCGCCCTCTTTCGCTTCTGCGATACGCCTTCCGCAGATGCGGTCCCGCTTCTGCGGAACTCTGACTGCATCTGCGGTCCACTCCAAGCCGCTCACTTCCGCTTCTGCGACCACCTTTTCGCAGATGCGGTCCCGCTTCTGCGGAACCTTGACCGCATCTGCGATCCTCAAGCCTTTGACCAAAAATCACTTCTGCGGCTCCCTTTCCGCTTCTGCGGGGCCGCTTCTGCGGTTAACCCACCGCAGATGCGAAAATACCAGCAACTAGATCCTTCAGCTGTCCAAAAATCCCAATTTCGATCCGTTAACCACCCAGAATCCACCCGAGGCCCCCGGGACCCCAACCAAACATACCAACCAATCCTAAAACACATTAAGGACTTGCTCGAGGCCTCAAATCGCATCAAACAACGCTAAAATCATGAATCGACCTCCAATCCAAACTTAATGAACTTCAAAATTTCAAACTTCTATTTCCGATGTTTAAACCTGTCAAATCACGTCGGATTGACCTCAAATTTTGCGCACAAGTCATATCCGACATTACGGACCTACTGCAACTTCCGGAATCGGATTCCGACCCCGATATCAAAAAGTCCACCTCCGGTCAAACTTCTCAAAAACCTTCAAATTTCTATCTTTAGCCAAATGTCTCCAAAATGACCTACGGACCTCCGAATTCACTTTCGATTGCGCTCCCAACTCCAGAATCACCATACGGAGCTATTCTCAGACTCGGAATCCCAAACAGACATTGATAACACTGAAATGCACTTCAAGCCAAACTTAAGAAATTTCTTCAAAAATGCTAACTTCCACAATAGGCGCCAAAACGCTCCCGGGTTATCCAAAACCCGCATCGGGCATACGCCCAAGTCCGAAATTATCATACGAACCTGTTGGAACCTTCAGATCCCGATTCCGAGGTTGTTTACTCAAGAATCCCATCCTAGTTCATTCTTTCAACTTTAAGCTTCCGAAATGAGAATTCTCTTTCCAAATCAACTGTGGACTTCCCGAAATTCAATTCCGACCACGCGCACAAGCCACAATACCTGAAATGAAGCTGCTCACGGCCTCAGGCTGCTGAACGGAGTGCTAGAACTCAAAATGACCGATCGGATCGTTACAAGCATAATTTATCCCGGCATAAGCCGTATTCAAACCAAACGACCCCTTAATGTACTCTTCTCTAATTATCACGTTGAAAATGAGAGGAGCGATGTGAATTTTGCTATAATTTTACTTAAGTTAATGAAGTGGGTGTTAGGGTATATACTATTAACCATGCATTTAGACATAGTATATTCTAATAATTGTCATGGTTAAAAGTCTAAGTGGTAGATTGTTGGGATATATACTATTAACCTTGAATTTTGGTTTGGATATAGTATTTATTATAGAGCAATTGCTTATTCAATTTTAATAAAGTTTTAAATAGATCATATATTCATCAGTGTCCTTTACTTATAGTAGATGATTTAGTGTATAGAGTTTAGCTTATACACGGAAGATTAAATCATCGGTTCATATAAGTATAAAGATCATGTTCACAATCTAATGATGGAATTGGACAAACCATCAGGAATGATTGTAGCACAAGATTAGAGATAATTTATCTTGATTATGGGAGTGGTTTAATTCCAACTTCTTGTGCTAGTACATTTTGTATGTATTGAACGGACCAAGTAGATATAAGTATTTCATACTGACTTAATAAAATAAAACTCTCTAGCCATTAAATGTACTTATACTCTTAATCTTAATATAATTATTATTAGTTGTGTATATTGTTATTGTTTTAATTTATTAAAAGGCGAGATTCTTTCGTGGGTCAATATACCTGGTAAATTGGACAATAGTAATATACATTGGCAAAGTAATAGTTAGTTGATGGAATCCATGTCTCGGTCTAGAGATTGATGATACACCTTTATGAAAGCTTATAAGTTTTCATGTGTAAACCCTGGAGGTGGATTTTGTATCCGTCACATGAAATAAGTTAAACGAAAGTCTAAAGGAAATAATCAATGAATTAAATTGTCAGTAATTTAATTTATTTGATTAGTATCTGAATCTTAACATGGGGAGTTAAATAAGATTTAATGGAAGAATTTCGAAATTGAACTGAGGAGTGCAGTTACGAATTTTTAGTGGAATAATTCGTAATTTATTATGGTAGTATTAATTCGGATATTTCGAATTAAGTCCATAATAGGAAGCCTCGTTAATTAAATATTGCGGTCTCTGCTGTGCCCGAAAAATTAGGAATTAAATAGAATTCTATTTCTTGGTGGAAAAGTAAGACCCAACAGGTTTAGAAAAGGGGTTTTAAACCCTAAAACCTGTGGCTATATAAAGAGGTCTTATTCCATAAGGAGGCAAGGTTTTTACTACATGCTTTTCCTAGGAGAAATTCGCCCACACGAATGTCGCTAATTCCGGGCATTATTCCGGTCACACAGCAGAAGACTGTGGAACTGGAGGATGATCTCGTGAACGGTTTCGCTCTTGCTTGGAGGCTTCTCGCGATCGCGGTCATGCTTCAAGAGATAAGTATCGATTTTATGTTCGATTAAAATCTATGATTATGTGTTGTCTATATTACATGCAAGTGATCCTGGATATTTGCTTTCGCTGTTTATACCTGTTTTCCATCAGTGGGACCTAATATCCACTTGTCAAATTTTAGAAGGTCTACACATAGTTGAAGGACTCACAAAACAAAATTTCTCATCTTTATTAATCCCATAATGTAGTCGCCAAATGGCACAAGAGTAACTGGTACTTCAGTACAACTGGATGTTGTCTTCTTCTGGGGTAAGATTCCCATTTCTTCTTCGTCCGTGACAATTTTTTGCCTCTTCTTTTCCTTTTCTTCAGCTGAAAATGCTTTTCGTTTTTTGGAATTACAACTTTTCTGTTCCTTGGTCAGAGAAATTTAACAGAGGTATTTTCTTTCTTTCTCCTTTATTTTGGGTGCCTTTCTTCTCTGCTAATTGTCTGTCTCTGTTTCATTGCATGGTCTTCATGATTACACATTGGGTATGTGATTGTGTCGTCTTCTATCTAATACTCGCGGCACAGAATTATTAGTCCAATTACTGAGGACTGACCTTATCTCTGGCTATATTTCAACTTTACAAAAGAAATTCCTCTTCATCCTACAAATTTTACTTATGTTATAAAATTTGGATGATTACGGAAAATAAAGGGTTTAGCTTGAGGCGTGTCAAAGACATTGTCCTTAAGGATATTTTGTCCACACCGTAATGAATAAAATTAGGCGTATCCCCCAGGATTCAACAAACTCTTTGATAATTTTGAAACTGGAATTCCGTTAATCGCTCTCTTCTCTCTCCTCTCTATTGCGATCAACTGCACGTCGGTGACTGCCCTTCATGGCCTCCACGGTCGGCGGCCAGCCTCCTCCTGAGGTTGGTCCGTCGTCTCCCTCCCCCCCTCTACCGTTTCCAACCTCTAAAAACCCTAATACAAACCCTAATCCACCTAAAACCTATGTGAATTTATTAAACCCTACTGTCATAAATATGCCCATGCAAACCCTAGCTACGTTACCATTGAAACTAGTTGAGTTCCTTCATGGAGAACTGGTTGTGAAGTGGAAGAAACAAGAAGTGAAGCAATCCATCGTACAACAAGGGCTTCAACTTGCAGTTCTTGGGAAATTTTCATATGGGAAGCCTGTTATTGGTGAATTACATAAAGTGATTCCAATTCCATGTGAGATTAAGGGTCATTGTTCAGTTCGCTTGATTGAAGACAATCATGTGTTAATTAGACTGTCTTTATTGGAGGATTATGTTCATCTTCTCTCAAAGCCAACTTTTTATTTAAAGGCTCAATCAGACATGTGGCAGATGCGTTGTACAAAATGGAATCCATGGTGGACACATGATGAAGAGACTCCTATTGCCCTATCGTGGATTAGTTTTCCAGAACTACCTCCAAATTTCTTTGGTAAGGAATGTGTATTTTCATTAGCTCGTGCAGTTGGTAATCCATTACATGTAGACCTAGCAACTCAAAATGGGACTAGACCTAGTTGTGCTAAGGTAAAGGTGGAAGTGAATTTTCTAGGTAATTTCCCTAAACGTATTAAGATTGTTGAAGAAGCTGATGAATCTGGGCCAGAAGAGTTCAAATGGATTAGGATTAAGTATGATTATATGCCTAAATATTGCAAGCCTTGCAAGAAACAAGGGCATAGTGAGGCAGAATGCTGGGTAATTCATCCTGAGTTACACAAGAGATTTGACGAAGATGTTGAGGATCAAGGCAATGAGAAGACAATTGTGGTGAGTACTGAAGCAATTGGTATAGCTGCAAACTCAACAAAGGTTCTATCAAGTGAAAAGGTGGTTCGTAAGCCTGCTACTAATCATGCCAAGCAGGAATGGATACAAGTAAGGAAGAACAAATACCAACGGGATAATTGGGGTCACATTGTTGATAACAAACAAAGTGAGGAAGCTGACAAGGGTAAAGGGAAGGCCAAACTTAAGGAAGTAGCAACCAAGAACAAGTTTAATGCATTAGAGGTTGAGGAAGTTCATCAACCTATTCTACAAATTACTGAAGGCAAAGGTGAGGATCATAGCAATGGTAAGGAGAAGGAACATGGGGAAAATCAATCAAAGAAGGGCTATGAGAAGGAAAAAGAAGGCACTACCGGAGCTTCAAGCCCTAATCTTACTAATACTAAATCAGCGGGAGAAAGTAATCAACAAGAACTTAAGCGTATGAAGAAGGAAGCAGTGAAGAAAGTGTTGGAAGATCAGCATAATGGGAACTTAGCTTAGGCTACTCCTATTGTTCCTAGTGATCAAAGTACTGACGAAAAGGCTAATAAGGAATCCACAATCGACTGGGTTCATAGAAGGCTTGGAACTAGCAAAGAGGAGCGAAGGCAACTCAATATGACTACAAACCAATCATGTCAAGATATGTCGTCTCAAACATTTGTAGATTCTGGGCAGCTTGAGAACCTTGATGAGATAAACTCAACAAAGGTTGTAGGGAGTGATGCAATTGAGGTGGAGGATGATCAAATAGGCACGACCAAGACAACAAGAGACAAAGTGAGGGACAACAGCCCACCTGGCGATAGGCTGGCGACGCCAGGCCTAAAGCCAGGCTCCCCAGGTGTTAGGCTGGCAACGCCAGGCCTAAAGCCAGGTACCCCGGGCGTTAGGCTGGCGACGCCAGGCCTGGCGCCAGGGTCACCTGATGAAGCAACGATAGTTAATCCTGTCACTAGTGCAACTGGCAAGATTTTGGCATATGTAGATGGTGTTCCGGTGTATGCATTGGAGAACAAACTTGATGATAATGTAAAGGTTAGGGATGATACAGTAGGATCGGAGAATAACAGTGAAAAGAATGATGAGAACGCAATTGTTCCAAGAGCATCTGGGGAAATAGAGGAAGTGCCTATGGAATATGGCACTGATCAAATTATGCAGCTGCATCTTAATGTTCCACTGAAGACTCCACTATAACATATACATGATTTAGTTACACACAATGTGGCACCAATTGATGAAGACTTAATGAGACAAAATCCTATTGAGGATGAGGGAGATGATGAATCAACTAAAGAAAACTTCAAACAGGTGGCTAGGGATGGGGATCTATCACCTACAGCTAGTGCTAAAGGAGGCAAGAAAACGAAGAAGAATCAGAATAAAGAGTCACAACAACCTTTAAGAATTATGCCTAGGAGGGCAGCTTCTCTATCAAAATGATGATCAAGACATTAATATGGAACATAAGGTCTGTGAATACACAGCAGGCCTTTCCTAGGGTGATTAACATGAATAGGGAGCATAACTTTTGTGTAGTTGCATTGATGGAACCTTTCCAAAAGAAGAGATTCATTGATAGATATTCAAGAAGGTTGAATATGGAGACGGCTTATCCAAATATTAATGGGCAAATATGGTTGTTCTTTGATGCATTGGTGGAATGGGAATTAGTGGAGGATACTGAGCAACAGGTGACTGTGAGAGTGCTTCACCATGACCTAGGGCAGCACATGATGATGACATTTGTTTATGCAAAATGTTCAGCAATTGAGAGGTTGGAATTGTGGGATCACTTGTATTACTTAGCAAGTGATATGAAATTGCCATGGTTGGTAGGAGGGGATTTCAATGTGATATTACATGAAGATGAGAAAATAGGAGGACTACCGGTACACCCGCCTGAATATGAGGATTTTGCATTTTGTGTAAATTCTTGTGGTTTGTTCGAGCAAGGATACAAAGGAAGTCCATTTACATGGTAGAATGGGAGATCCAATGCTACGTGTATATTCAAAAGATTGGATAGGATATTTGTGAATTTGCCATTTCAGAACATGTTGCCAACTATTGAAGTTGAACATCTAATCAGAACTAGATCAGATCATGCACCATTGTTAATGGCATGTGGGGAGCAGACCACCAATTTTGTCAAGCCTTTCAGGTTCTTGAACTTTTGGAATAAACATACTACATTTATGGATGGGGTGAGGCAGAATTGGGAAGCTAATTTCATAGGGGATCCGTTTTTGATGTGCAAGCAGAAGCTCAAGAGGGTGAAGGCAGCACTGTCAAAATGGAAAAGGGAAACATTTGGTGATATCTTCAAGCAATTGGCTATTTTGGAGGACATTGTTAGGGTAAAAGAGATGTTGTTTGAAGAAGAGCCTTCAATTGAAAATATGATTGTGCTTCAAAAGGCACAGTCTGAATTGAAGAAATACTTGAGTATTGAGGAGCAGTATTGGAAGCAAAAAGCTGCGATGACTTGGTTTGCTGAAGGAGATAGGAATACAAGTTTCTTTCACAATCATGTCGATGGCAAAAGAAAGAAATTACAACTGAAGAGGATCAAAAGTGGAAGTGGGGTATGGATTGAAGACCAGAAGCAATTGGCTACAACGGCAGTGGACTTTTCATCGAGAACAGTTCACAAATGAAGGTGATGCATCTTACTTTTCCTTGCTCAATAATGTACCTTCGATGGTCACTATGGAACAGAATTTGGAACTTAGCAGATTGCCAACAATTGAAGAGGTAAGGACAGCAGTTTTTGAGCTTAGTGGGGAGAGTACTAGTGGTCCAGATGGATTCACTGGCCTATTTTATCAAACATGCTGGGATGTTATTGGTGGTGATATACACAACATGGTGCTACACTTCTATGGAGGAGCTGCACCGCCTAAATCCATCACTCACACCAATCTAGTATTGTTGCCTAAGAAACCTAGAGTTGAGACCTTTTCTGACTTAAGACCTATTAGCTTGAGCAACTTCATTAACAAGGTATTGTCTAGAGTGTTGCATGATAGATTGGAAATTTTTTTGCCTTCTCTAATATCTCCTAATCAATCCGGATTTGTGAAGGGTAGGAATATATTTGAGAACATCTTATTGACTCAAGAAATTGTCACTGACATAAGGTTAAGGGAAAAACCAGCTAATGTGGTGATCAAGCTTGATATGGCTAAGGCTTATGATAGGGTTTCATGGAAGTACTTATTGCATGTACTAAGGAAGATGGGATTTTCTGAGCACTTCATCAACATGGTATGGAACTTGATGTCAAATAACTGGTATTCAGTATTGGTGAATGGGTAGTCATTAGGGTTCTTTAAGTCTACAAGGGCTATGAAGCAAGGGGATCCTCTATCACCAGCATTGTTCATTCTGTCAGCTGAGGTACTTTCCAGGTCTTTGAATAAGCTATTTGAAGACAAGTCATTTGTGGGATTTGGAATGCCTAAGTGGTCTGATCCTTTAAACCACTTGGCATATG